>NW_024412434.1:34312595-34329058 GCF_014898765.1 Herpailurus yagouaroundi | reverse complement strand
AAAAAAAAAAAAAAAAAAAAAAAAAAAAAAAAAAAAAACCCCAGAAGATCCAAGGATGTGGGACAATACAAGAGTATAATCTACATATCATGGGAATGCTGGTAGAAGACAGAGAGAAAGGAATAGAATGAATATTTGAAATTAGAACTAAGAATTTCCCCCAAATTAATGACGGACCCCAAACCACAGATGCAGGAAGCTCAAAGAACATCAAGCCGGACAAATGCCAAGAAAACCCCACTACACCTAAGCACGTCATTTTCAAACTACATAAAATCAAAGATAAAGAAAATCCTTGAAAAAAGCCTGGCGGGGTGGGGGGTGGTGGTGGGGGAAATGCCTTACCTGTAGAGGAATGAAGAGAGGAATCATATCACACTTCTCAGAAGGCATGCAGGCAAGAAGACAGTGGGGTGAAATATTTAAAGTGTGAGAGAAAAAAACCCCACCAACCTAGAATTCTCTACCCTGTGAAATTATCCTTTCAAAAGTGAAGAAGAAATAAAGACTTTCTCACACAAACAAAAATTGAGCATTTTTATTGCCAATAGACCTGCCTTGCAAGAAATGTTAGAAGTTCTCTGGAGAGAGAGAAAATAATATAGGTTAGAAACTTGGATTTTTATAAAGAAAGGAAAAGGATTAGAGAAGAAAGACTAAGAGAAGGTAAGATAAAACCTTTTATTTTTCTTATTCTTAAGTGATCTAATAGATAACAGATTATTCAAAATATTAATAGTAGCAATGTATTTGCTCATGTATGCTTAGGTATATTATGTAGAGAGACTTGTGTATGCTTATATATAACTGAAATGAATGACAGCAATGGGGTGGGAGACAGAAATTAGGACTATTTTATTATTATAAGGTGCTCCCACGACCTCTCTAGTGTTATTTGAAAGTAGAATGGGATTACTTATGAATGTATATTTTAAACTGGTAAGCCAGCACTACAAAAAGCTGGAAACAGTACCACTGGTATGCTAATAAAGGAGAGAAAATGCGAGCACAGAAAATGTTCGGTTAAAACCACAAAAGGTGGAAAAAGAGTGAAAGAGAAAAATGGGAACAGACTACAAGGGACACAAATAGAAAACAACAAGGAAAATGGTAGATATTCATCCAACCATATTAATAATCACTTTAAAAGTCAATGGTCTAAATACACCAATTCAAAGACAGAGACTGTCAGAGTGGATTAAAAAGCAAGACCCAAGTACATGTTGTCTACAGAAACCCATTTTAAATATAAAGATGCATATAAATTGAATGTAAATGGATGGAAAACAAAGATACCATGCTGACACTGATCCAAAGAAAGCAGGAGTAGCTACATTAACTTCCAATGGAGCAGACTTAAGAGCGAGAAAGGTTGCCAGGGATAAAGAAGGGTATTATGTAATGACAAAGGAGTCAGTCCCTAAATGTGTCTGCATCTAACAGGAGAGCATCAAACCAAGTGAGGCAAAAACGGATAGAACTGCAGGAGGGATGGGAATATGCACTTTCATAGCCAGAGGCTTCAAGTCCCTCCTCTCAGAAATGGACAGGTCCATCAGGCAGATGGGTACAGGTACAGTTGAGCTCAACAAGTGTCCATCCACTGGATATGATAGACATCTCCCGCCAGCAGTAGTAGTCCGTGGAACAACAAAGGTGTTCACTGTGTGGGTCCGCTTTCACGCAGATTGTTTCAGTAGGTACAGGGCAGGCCTGAAAATGTATTTTCTCTTACGATTTTCTTAACATTTTCTCTTCTCTAACTGAATGTATGGTAAGAACACAGTATTCAACACACAAAATATGTATTAATTGACTATGTATGTTGTCAGTGAGTCTTCTGGTCAACAATAGGCTATTAGTGGTTCAGTTTACAGGGAATCAAAAGCAGATTTTCAGTTGTGCAGACCGTCAGTGCCTGTGACCCCCACGCTGTTCGAGGTCAGTGGACTTTATGCCACAACAGTAGAATACACATTCTTCTCCAGCTTGCACATAGCTTCCTCCCAGACAGACACAATCTGGGCATTAAAACATTAAACAACACATCTCTAAATAACACATGGGTCAAAGAACAAATCTCAGGAAATATTTTTAAATATTTTTAACTAAATGAGAATAAAAAGACAATTTATCAAAATCTGTGGGATGCAGCCAAAGCAGTGCTACAAGAGGAAATGTTAGACTGAGTACATGTATGAGGGAAGAACAAAGACCTGGGAGCCCGGCTGGCTCGGTCAGTGGAGCCTGTGACTCCTGGTCTCAGGGTCATGACTTCAAGCCCCACGATGGTGTGGAGCCCACTTAAGATAAATAAATTTTTAAAAATTAAAAAAAATTAAAAAAAAAAAAGAATAAAGATCTAAAATCAATCTTCTAAGCTTCCACATTAGGGAACTCGACTTATAAATATAAAAATACAAGTTTTATAACAGTTTTGGTAGCTAAATGTTATATATACAATCCCTGTGAAAGAATAATATATATTCTCTGTAAATATATTACTTATATATCTATATTTATATGTTTATATGTAATAGGTTATATATGTTACATATATAAATATATATTAAGTGTATTTTATTTATATAATTGCTATCTTGATTATACTTTAGTGGCCGGAAAGAGAGTATTTTCCATTGTTCAGATAATGCGCGAGAACAGACACATGAATAAAGCAATATTGTATATTAGAAGTGATGGCAAAATAAATGGGATGTTACTTTTTTTTTTTTTTTGAGTATGTGTTTATCTGCAAAACAACAAAATCTTGACTTGGAATGACTCAGGCACAGAGTCCTGAGTCCCTTTTACCAAACATCTCTCTTTAATCATGTATCCTGTTGACAACAGATTATCCTCAAACATACGAAACGTTTTCCTTCAAATTTCTTTTGTGAAATAAGGAAAATAATCAATAATGACTCCAACCCACACCAGACTGGCTTCCATTGTGAAAACGTCTGTATGAAGGTTGACAATAAGCTGCAAATTTCCCAGCTGCACTTGTTTTATTTGACCTCTCAACAACTGTTAGCAAAGGAGAGCATGTCCTATGACCAGAACATTTCCTGATTTCTTTCTGTGACACCACATGGAACTAGTTATCCTCCTTCACTCCAGAAAGAAGGAATAGATTCACATGAAGCAAAAGAAGGAACTAAAGAGAGGGAAGGAGAGGGAGCGAGGAAAATAAAATCTATTGTTCCAAAATATTTTGTAAAATCTAAATATCAAGGGAAAGCACTCTTCCTATTTTTCTAAGAGATTAAGAACAGCATACTTACATCAACTTTTATTTTTTTCAACGTTTTTTTATTTATTTATGGGACAGACAGAGACAGAGCATGAACGGGGGAGGGGCAGAGAGAGAGGGAGACACAGAATTGGAAACAGGCTCCAGGCTCCGAACCTTCAGCCCAGAGCCTGACGTGGGGCTCGAACTCACGGACCGTGAGATCGTGACCTGGCTGAAGTCGGACGCTTAACCGACTGTGCCACCCAGGCGCCCCATTACATCAACTTTTAAGAATACATTTAGTAAATTTAATAGAGATAAAGAAAACATGATTTTAGTGAATTTCCTTAGGTTGCCTATGTGTGATGCATGTATAGTAAGTTGTTTTTAACTTTCCTTTTGTTTAAAAAATAGCATCCTTTATTAGTTTTATTTCAAATTGAACAAATCTTTATAGTATAGATAACATTGCAAAAGCAATTGGCAAACTATCGAGACTCAAATCTGAAGCAAGTTCTATATCCTAAAAATGGAATATGTCACAGAGTTGCACACAAAGATGAATGTTATCTTATAAAAGTAGCAATAATAAAAATATTTCAATTCAAATTAGAATTTTAAAAACTTGTCATCCAGGCTACAAAATAGTTGTAACTCTCACACCTGACCGTAACTCTGGGATTCACTCCCTTTATCCATCATCATCAACCCATTCTTGCCAGAGTAGAATCTGAACATACTAGTCTTCCTAAAAGAAATAATAAATGAAATAACCCAGATGGGCTCAACTGTTAGTTTTATGAGCCTAAAGAGTAGATGGTCAAAGAGAACAATTTTTTTTTTCATTTTAGTTGAGTCATTTGGATATAGTATTTTGGATTTCTTTTTCCTTGTTTGTTTTAGAGTTTTTCTCATGTCAAAAAGCCCTGTTTAATGAATGTTCATCTTTTATTTAAAAATTTTAATCTTTTGTTCTGATGGAGAGAATAGAAATTTTAGCTCGAAGCAGGGTGGTGTATATGTGTGTGTGTGACATTACCGGTAAATACTGAGGAATACATTTGAAATGATATCAGGAATAGTCCAGACTCCAGATTCTTATCAATAGATAACCCTGAACTAAGGTTTGAGTTGGGTCACTTGCCACCTGAGTCTAGGCAAGACGTTTTATCTTTCTAAATCTCAATTTCCCTCCGAGTAAAGTGTGAGTGATGAAGTTACCAATTGTTAAGAATTAGAGGAGCTAGCACAGGGAGGAGCAACCCATTCCCTACTGCGCAGAGCTCAGAATATTCTAGTTTTAGGAATAAAGGTCCTTATGGTGCAATGAATAATCAAGAGAAGATTTATAGAAAAATTAAACTTTGTAACTGCAATTCCTCATCATCGTATATAGAATTTCTTACTGTCATGAGATGTAGGAGCTAAACATCACTATAATTTTCTATGTAAAATATTGAAGTGACTTCTAGAAGTTGACTTTGAGGGAAAACTGACATGAAATGTTATGAGCACTTTCTTCTAATTGAACTCCAGCTTATTCTATTGGATTACCATTTTCCTAAAGGGCACACTTATGATATCTGGCTTCGTTTTTACTTCTATTTTTCAAAAATCCCACTCAGGGAATCTGAAGATAATGCTGTCATGTTAAACAATATGAAAGTGTTAATATTCATTTTCTTTGACTGAGAAAAATGACTTCAATTCAATGTTACTATGAATGGTAGAGTTGTTCATATTTGACAGAATAAATGTATCCATAGAAATTTTAATTGGAAAGAAATGTTCTGTTAACTGCATTGTATGCTGCTTTTGAGGGTAGTCTCATTACTGTTAAATACCATTTACAATAATACAGCATATCTTCTAACATCAAAAATTTCATTTTCAGTACAACCTTTTTTTTAATTGAATACAGGATCAAAAAAGTTAAAATATAAAAAGGAAAAGTAAATCACATATAATTTTATTTTTTTTATTTTTTAATGTTTATTTATTTTTGAGAGAGACAGAGACAGAATGCAAGTGGGTTAGGGGCAGAGAGAGAGCGAGACACAGAATCCAAAGCAGGCACCAGGCTCTGAGCTGTCAAAAAATTTCATTTTCAGTACAACCTTTTTTTTAATTGAATAAAGGATCAAAAAAGTTAAAATATAAAAAGGAAAAGTAAATCACATATAATTTTATTTTTCAGGAATTAACATATTTTGTAATTTATCTGTTTTTTAATTAATATGTATATTTATTTTTATATGTGTGATCATTTTCCCTAATGTATACCTACTTTTTCACTTAACATAAAAAACCTTCAGCGATAATTTCTTCAATGGTTACATAAATCCTATCTGGAATAAATCACAATTTATTTAGTTATGTTGTTATTGTGCGTGTATGCATGCATGTGTGTATGTGTGTGTGTGTGTCTTCTGATGTAATAATAGGCTGTCTACACAAAGGATTCCAAAATGTGTCTAACATATAACAACTAAGCACCTCGAATAGAAACCCTTGGTTAAATATCAAACAGAAATAAGTACGGATGCATTTAAAACAAACAGCAAGCATTGATTTCAGTAACAGACTTACCTAGAATGGAGGTATGCACTGAAACAGTTTTATAATTAGTATTCAGTACATGGGTAGATATATGAGAAATTCTATAATTATCCCCAAATCTCATTGCAATCTATAGATTCAATTACCTTTTCTTTCGGCAACTGTCCTTAAAAAAAAAAATAGTCACTAAAAAGAACCCCCAGAGTTTGCTGAGTTTCACTATTTCATTTACCTTCTTTGCCCATATTCTGGATGAGTTTTCGAAATAGGGGGAAGAAAAGAGAATGGGACACAAACACACAAAGACAACCTGGCCCTGCGTGGCTGTGTGTGAGGGTTGGCGGCAGCCCCGGGGGTACAGCAAAGCAGAGAGAAGGCCCTGGTAGATGGACTCAGGCAGAAACAGGAAGAAACGCATGGCTTCTCACATGCGGCTGTCGAGGGAGCAGAGCTTCCTGTGTTTGAAATTCTTCGTGCAATCAAATAAAAAGAGAAAAAAAAAAAACAAGGAAATCATGCTCCGTGCAGATTTGCTCTGGCTCAGTCTAAATACTGTGCCTGAGCAAAAGTGACCATCAAACTGTAGGTGCACAGTGACCAAGTTATTCAAGAAATACTTTCGGTCTGTAATAATTTTTAAGAAAGTAATTTACCACTACACTTCTTTCTCATTTCCCCTAGGTTTTTACTTACTACGCATATCCCCTGTGAGATCTAAAATGTTTTAAACATTTTCTTCAGCTCTTTAAGGGTTTATCACTGGACAATTCAGCAAGACACAGTCTCCTTCCCATATTAGAGGGAAGATTACAACACAGAAGGGCATTTCATATTTCATGAATTCTAGAAGACAATCTTTTCATGAACTATTTACTTAGAATTATTACCTCTAATGTTCCTGTCCCCTGAGGGTTTTAAAAATTCCTCTCAAGTCTTTTGATATTACAAAACTGAAACGTGCGTCAAGGTAACACCACTTGTAATTTTTTATGTGAATTATCCAAATACTCTACCTAAAATGGAAGATCCTTCAAAATGAAGTAAAATTCCAAGGTAACTGGCAGGAGCTACTCTGATGTTTTCTTAAATATGAATTTGTGTGGGAAGGAGCATCACTATTGAAACACAACCATCATGAAGCTGAAGGAAGAAAGTGAAGAGAAAATCTTAGGTACAATATATCATAGTCTTGGGTTGTCAAGAAGCTGAGAGTATTTCCCACAGGTTCTCATTTGTCACCACAAATGGTGGTAATGACAGAAAATGGTTTCTGTAGAATGTAGCACCAAGGAAGGCCTTCTGTTCAGAGTTCCATGTGATTAGCTGTGCTCACCCACCATTGCCAAGAGAGTAAACCTTAGTAATAATGGGTTAAGTGCAGGTGTTTCCTATTTTAATGTAAACCCACTACATGAAATCCTTCGTAAGATGATGGTGTAGCATGTAACTAACTTTTGTCCTCCCTGAAAAGTGACAAGATATTGAAAACGTCTCCCTGAGGAGAGGCTGGGGGATGTACATAGACATGTAAATGTGCATTTCCTGGTGTATTAAATGTTTAATGAAGAGGAAGGAGAAAGGCCTCCATTAGGAGCCAACGGGTCTGCTGGTGCCTGTGCAGAGGCCAGGAATGATTTAAATCCAAACAAGCCAACCACCAGAAGTGCGGGGAAAAGAGAGAAGATAAAGCAGGAGTAGAGAGAAAGGTGCATGAACCAGAAGGATTACCTGATAAAAGGGCATTCACGAAGTCTCTTAGAACAGGTGAGTTGGGAGCAGGCAGGAACAACAGGCTTTCCAGGAACAGGTGAGGGGGTAGAACTGGACTTCCACGTAAAATTTTAGCTCTTGTGGGAAGCTTCAAGCAAAGTTAGTAAACCTCCATTTGCAAAGGAGAAACTGCTCCTTGCCAAAAGTTATATAACCAGTCAAAGGCAATGTTTGGGAAAGTGCCTGCTGGGCTCGGTACAGGCTGAAATTTAAAATTCTTCTGTTGCAGGTTGTGGCAACTAGGACATCAGAAGCTGAGATGGTCCCTGGGACCTGTCTGAGGGCTTAGCTGTTGGAGGGTCAGTAGGGCTCAATGAGTTGGGGGTGGGGAGGGGAGATGCTGCTGTGACTCTCTCATCTGCACATCCTTGTCCTCAGGTTCCTGGCTTCTGTTCTCCTGTGTGCCCTGTGTCATGGTGACAGGGGAGCACTTAATGTCTGAGTTTACTTGGTAAAGTAGATATTACTGCCCCCATTTTATGGATGACAATACCAACAGTAGCTATTAATTATCAAGCAGTTACTCTGGTTGGGCATCAGTAGGGAACAGTGCATTTGCTTTCTTATTGAACCCTCACAATGATGCAATGAAATAGAATAATATTCCCATTTCACAGATGACAATAATGAGACTTGTCCAAGATCAACAGCTATAGAATGCAGGAGTTAGGGTTCTGATCCAAGCAATCTGATGCCAAAAATCCATGCTCCTGACAGGTAGTGGCACTGAGGTCCTTCCTCAAAAGTTCTCAAGGTTAGTTGGAATTTGAATCAGGCACTCCAATGCCAAAGCCCACGCACTTTCGCTGTGTCATGTTAGAGAAGAGAGATAGGAAAAAGGCTAGGAGGGAATTTTGGAGGAAAAAAGACACATGCACACACAAACAGCCTTTCCATCTTGTATGATGAGCTTCCAGTGAAAAGACATGGGGTCCTGCTTTCCTTTAAATGCCCTGAGACAAATTAACCAGGGTGCGGGAGGACCTACTTATTTTTTTTTTAATTTTTTTTAACATTTATTTATTTTTGAGACAGAGAGAGAGCATGAACGGTGGAGGGTCAGAGAGAGAGGGAGACACAGAATCTGAAACATGCTCCAGGCTCTGAGCTGTCAGCACAGAGCCCAACGCGGGGCTCAAACTCACAGACCGCAAGATCATGACCTGAGCCGAAGTCGGACACCCAACCAACTGAGCCACCCAGGCGCCCCTAGGACCTACTTATTTTTTTTTTTAATGTTTATTTATTTTTTAGAGAGAGAGAGAAAGAGAGCAGGGGAGGAGCAGAGAAAGGGGAGACAGAGAATCTGAAGCAGGCTCCAAGCTCTGAGTTGTCAGCACAGAGCCCAACCCGGGGCTTGAACTCACAGACCGTGAGATCATAACCTGAGCGGAAGTCTGATGCTCAACAGCTCAACTGACTTAGCCACCCAGGGGCCCCCAGGACGGCCTACATCTAGTAGCACTGCATATTCACAGACAGAAGCAGGAGACACACAAAGGACCCTGAAGAAATGCCTTGGTCAGACCCTGAAACCCAGCAGCCCAGAGGAACAGGTCCAACGTACCACACAGGCAGTAGGGGACTCGGGCTTTCCAGGGAAATAGATCTCTTATTTTATTTTATTTTTATTTATTTTTTATTTATTTTTTTAATGTTTTATTTATTTTTGAGAGAGACAGAGACAGAATGTGAGTGGGTTAGGGGCAGAGAGAGAGGGAGACACAGAATCCGAGGCAGGCTCTAGGCTCTGAGCTGTCAGCACAGAGCCTGACGTGGGGCTCGAACTCAAGGACTGTGAGATCATGACCTGAGCTGAGTCGGACGCTCAACCAACTGAGCCACCCAGGTGCCCCTAGATCTCTTATTTTATACTGGAATGTTTCTGAAATTAAAATATGCACAATGCCTATTCCAGTCTGAGTCACAAAGGATGACAACTTCAATGAATACTAATTGCCATTACCAGGTTTGGTCCGCAGCTTTTTACTTTCGAAAACATGATTTTTAATCATCCACAGACAGTTAGGCACTGAGAAACTAAGCAACACTAACTAAACTTGTTATATAGTAATTTAATATCAGAATGCTAATTTACTTTTAGGGAAGATAAGGAGAAACTGTATTTCTATCTAAAACATCAATATCTAATATAAAAGACTATGGCAAAATCCAATGGGAAGCCAGAAAGGTACAGAATAAACTCAAACCAAATTAATAAAATGAAGGTACAGTCTTAGAAAACATTTTATTGGCCCCTGAGAGACATTATCGCTCTGCCCTCTATAATGGCCAGCACATGGACACTCATGCTAGTATCTCCCCTTTATTAAAAAATGGTTCTTATCCTCTTAGGGATGGGGAGCTGTAGTACACTTAAGAGATGCTGTTAACCTAGACCACACATTCCCATGGATGTGAGTTTCAGTATCATCTCTTTCTTTCCCACATCAGGAAGTGTCCCTAAGGTGAGTGAGTAAAAAAAGGATATTATTACAGGTATAATTTTCAATTTCACTCCTATGCCACACTTTATTACCAGTAACAAATTGCCATGCTAATATCTTACATTGCAAACATATATGTTTGGTGGTATTAAACACGCACAAATCTTTACTTCTTGATTCTTTCTGGATTGGTGAATTTTGAAATGGGTTTCTCAGAGATATCATACGTGCTGTTTCTGCCTGCGAGATGTTCCTCCTCTGCTCTTGATCTGTTTTCTACAAATAATGCCTGGATAAGATTTCATTGCCTGGCTATCGTGACAATGTAGTCATTAAAGCAGTAATTACTTAAACTCACTTTGGATGAGTTAGTAATTGGTAAGTAGTACATTTGTCAGCCTTTTCTCGTGATGACCTTCTCCTGTGACAACCACCTCATCTATTTTATAGTCAGTTTCATTAACTTCAACTACCTAATAGTCCTATGTTTTGCCTTTTCATGTAAATTTTGGGATGTCAGCTATGTATAGATTGCAGCCACAGATCTCTATACATTAAAGAATCAGTGGAAAATAAGAATCTATACAACTTAATTTTATAGTTACTTTTCTGAAAAGTAGATATTCTTTTTAAAAAAAAAATTTTTAATGCTTATTTTTGAAAGAGAGAGAGAGAGAGTGCACAAGCTGGGGGTGGGGGGCAGATAGAGAGGGAGACACAGAATCTGAAGCAGGCTCCAAGCACAGAACCCAAGGTGGGGCTTGAACTCACAAACCATGAGATCATGACCTGAGCTGAAGTTGGTCGCTTAAACAACTGAGCCACCCAGGCGCCCCAGAAGTAGATATTCTTTTAAGTGAGGGATATCTACACTGTGTCATTCCATAAATGGGGAACAACCAGTCTCTCAGGCTAGTATTATTACAATTTTTTTCCTGATTATAAGCAAAGATTCTTTAAAAATAAGATACCCGCAACCCAAAGCAATATGCATTAACATTTTCTTCCACAGTATTTACTTCTAGTATTTAACAAAATGGAAATCATATGTATACATTTTTTTTAAGTAGGCTTCATGCCCAGCACAGAGCCCAACTCAGGGCTTGAACTCATTACCTTGAGATTAAGACCTGAGCTGAGATCAAGAGTCAGACTGGGCCACCCAGACACCCCTGTTTAAGTGGTTTTATATATTTTTTCAAGTAACAGTTTCTTTTCTTTTTTTTTTTTTTTAATGTTTATTTTTGAGAGAGAGACAGACAGAGAACAAGCAGGGAAGGGGCAGAGAGAGAGGGAGACACAGAATCTGAAGCAGGTTCCAGGCTCTGAGCTGACAGCACAGAGATGTGTTAAGAAGCCCCGACAAGGGGCTCCAACTCACAAACCGTGAGATCATGACCTGAGCTGAAGTCAGACACTCAACCGACTGGGCCACCCAGGTGCCCCTCCAATTAACAGTTTCTAATGCTAGATGTTTTAAATCCTTCCATTTGACTTTACTGATAATACAAAAAACATTGTGATGAACCTCATTCATTAGTTCATTAAATATTTCTGAGTTTCAAGTATTTGGAAAAAGTGCCTCACCCCAGGCCATTTCATACCCCACCACCCACAACCTGACTCCTCTCTCCCTTGGTTTCTCTCCCAGCCCCCACCCTAGGTGGTGAGATTCAGTGGTCCACTATGCCAGACCTGTTCTTTTTTTGTTTTTTAATGTTTATTTAATTTTGAAGGGGAGAGAGACAGAGTGTGAGTTGGGGAGGGTCAGAGAGAAGGAGGGAGACACAGAATCAGAAGCAGCCTCCAGGCTCTGAGCTGTCAGCACAGAGTCCTACATGGGCCTCAAACTCACGAGCAGGAAGTCATGACCTGAGCTGAAGTCTGACTCTTAACCAGCTGAGCCACCCAGGCTCCCCCAGACCTGTTCTTAAATATGTTGAAAGTGAGAAAAAACAACTTGGAGAATCATGTTCTCTCTCAATAAAGCCATGCTTGCAGCCCTATTGTCTTGCAGCTGATTAAAATTTCCTATTTGGAGTAATCAGCAGCTTAGTGTTTTCTTCTATGTCCATTCGCGCTGTGGCAATCCTAATGGCCTCCAAGGTATGCAGGTGCTGTGGGCTAATAAACGACCTTGTGCGTGGAAATGCAAAGGTGAAAAACATATTAATGTGCTCCAAGAATATCAGCCCAGGTATACATACTTGTTCTGTTATACACACACAAACACACACAGGCATCCATGGACAGGGAGAACATTACATAGACCTCTCAAAGTTTGGGAGACCTGCATTTACCAGATTCTTTACTTCACAGCCCTCGAGCAACCTAAGTACAACATGATCTGATTAACATGTAGTTTTAATTAAGATGTGTTAAGAAGGACTATGATACTTGATCAACAGAACCACTAGTATGTTATTTAAAAGCAAAACAGTAATATCCTGACAGTGTTCTATCAAGTGCAATGAAATCACCAATCTTATCTGTGGCATTTTTCCATTTAACCACACTTGTTGGGTGCCAGGGTATTCTATAGAGAACAATCCTCTCATCAGACTGGAAACACTAAATCTAATAACACTATATTTACACTGAGGTAAATATATCATTAATATAGAAAAATAGGCCAATTTAAATTGGGGGCTCTGGAAGGTCCTTTTGGAAAAAGTGACAGTCCAGCAGATAGATACCTGATGAGTAGGATTATCCCCAGGAAGATGGGAGAAAGATGATCCAGAAGACCCTCCTTCTGGAGGTACAAACTCTGTACCATTCTGAGATGGGACAAAGGTCAACAAGACAGGAATGAAATGCACAATGAATTTAAATTTAGGAGCTAAGTAGGTGCCAGAAAATGCTGGGCCTTGCAAGCCCAAGAACAGGATTCGATTTTATTCAAAATGTAGAAAATCGTTGGTTTTAAGTAGGGACAGACATGAACAATGTGTTCATACATTTTTGCCTATCTCGCAAATAGAGTCTTTATGATAGGTTTCTAAATGTGGATATCTGGGGTCAACGACAGGAATATTTTTCAGGCTCTTGCAATCTCAAGAGAGTTCATAACAAGTCAGTTCAGTGATGAATGAGTCTCCATGTCTCTCACCCTCAATAACATGACCACTGAAGAATTCTGCCATTTGAAAAAAAGCAGTGTTGTGTTGTTTTGTCGTTTTATTGTTAATTTGAATATTGGTCAACATTTGCTAATAGTTTATAGTTCTTCTTTTATAAATCACCAGTGGCTTTAATTTTGAGGATACCTCAAAGAAGTATCCTCCTTCTTTGAGGAGGATAATGTTGGTGCACATATATACATATATATTTAATTTTTTCAATATTTATTTATTTTTGAGAGAGAGAGAGAGAAAGAGAGATAGAGAGAGAGAGACTGAGCACGAGTGGGGAAGGGGCAGAGAGAGAGGGAGACACAGAATCCGAAACAGGCTCCACAGGCTCTGAGTTGTCAGCACAGAGCCCTACTCGGGGCTCATAACCTGAGCTGAAGTCTGATGCTCAACCAACTGAACTACCCAGGTGCCTATACGTTGGTGTATATCTTACTGATGTGAAGTAGCTTTATATCTAAGAACTATTACCCTAGTTCTCATTTCTTGCATATATATATATAGTCCCAGTTTGTTTGCTTTTTAAATTTTACTTGCACAATCTTTCCACTTACAAGGGTAATCTGTTATTGAAAAAAAATTCTTGTAAGTTGAAAATGTAGTTACTATTACTTTAAATCAAAATATATGCTATGTATTCTGGAGTCCCCATTCATGAAAAACACCAAGTCTCATTGAGACCTGTCTATTTCAATGTAATACTTCTACTTATCAGTTTCTCTATTTTGTGCTGTTCATTTGCATTCCTGAAGCTTTTTCATACAGTTAGTTATTCTGCATTATATACTTAAGACTATGTTCTGAAAGCGTATATACAGTACTCAATATTTATATAAGTCAATCTTTAATGCAAAACAGTCTTTAATGCAAAACTATTATGTTGAAAAAGGCAAAATAAATAAACGCAATGCATTTCAGTAGCACCTCCCTGGACTCATTATTGCTACATGCTAGCAAACCGGGAACACTCTGAGGCAAGAACTCAACAGGAGACCCCAAGGCTATAGCTGTGAAGTAGCCCCAACCCTACCAGTCCCAAGAAATTGGAATTGGTCCTCGTAGGTGAACAAAGCAGGAAGGAGGATATTAGAGAAACTCTTTAGAGGTATAAAAGTTGTAGCTCCCATGGGCGTATTAAGTAGGTCTGTATTTGGTTTGGACTTACAGGGTTCATAAATTTTTATACAGCCAAATTTACTACTCATTTTTTGTGATAAAAATCACTGCTTTAGGTCTCAGATATTCTTATTCACCTTCAATATTACAAATATCCACCTATAGTTTCTTGAACCTATTGAAAAATGATTTTTAGTTTTTACAATGACATTTAAGTCATTTGGGTTTGTTTAGTGCAAGGTAAGGATATAATTTGATTTATTTTTTAAAGAGACAAAATTTCCACATTAAGTTGTCAGATAATGTATGCCTTTTCTATTCAAATAATATTTCTTAAAGCAGAAGCTGGACAAAGCAATACGCTGATCAGGTCAAGTATTAGTTAAGGGTAGAAACTGGTGGTAGGATTTGGGAAGGATTAGGCCTGTTGTGGGTCCTTCCTTGGGAGGTGCTAAATCTCTGAAACATGTCCTAGTTGATGCAAACCACTCCTTATGGCTGGCTGCTCTTCTTTTTCCCCTCTTCTCTGACACCTTTGCCCTCTCTTTGCAGTCAGATGGTAAACTCATGGTATAATCTGAGTTGTATGGAAATAACTATTTTGGTATTCTGGGTCTTCCTCAACTCCCTCCCCCGCCCCAAACTTAAATTATTGACACCAAACCATTGGCTCAGACCATATCCCCTCCTCCACATTCACTCAGCTGAGAGAAAAATGAGGTAAATGAAACTGTTCTGAAGGGAAAATGGAACCAAGGGCTAAATTCTAGGCAATTTGGGGAATTGTCCAAATTTGGAGTTTGGGGATAAACTATTTGGGAATTTGAGGATAAACTAACTTAGATTAGATAGAATGAGAGATAAGATCTGAGTATGAACACTGAAAAGATGCCTAAACAATTTAACTGGAGGAAAATGTGGAATCATACAGTCACTTCTTTCCTAAAAGGTAAGCTTCCTTTTTTACACATACATGAACTTGTCTTACTTGAGCAGCCTCCGGGAAATACACAGAACCATGCAGTCCTCTATTTTATAGATGACTTAAAAAAAAAAAAAAAAGATGATTTAAAGCTGTTCATTGTTAGAATTTCTGGGCCAGTGTTTAAATATCAGGTATGACTTGATTTTTTTCTGACACCATTTAATTCCTCTCCTGGATCGTAAAGACATATACTAATCTGTAAAAATGATTTAAAATTATCTTGTGACATCTCTTGATCTAACCAAAAACTCTGTGAGACGCATCAGATCCAGGGTTGAGTGTGGAAAGACTGTTTCCTTGAGTGGTGTGCATCATAGAACACCTATTCAAGTACTACCCATTTCCAAATTCTTAGACTTAGCGACCAGGTATGAAAGAAGATTGATAAATTGGATTAGAATCCTTAAATTTCTTGAACGGTCTCTTCCTAGTGATTTTCAGCACATATGTCCAAGGAGAACCAGAGTAAGAAATTTTGGCTGATAGGTCGGTCTTCCTTCCTAAGTCCTACCGGAGAAAGGTCATTATGGAAAATATGTGAAATCTGTAAAAGTCTGTTTATCTCTGAGTCTCAGTAAAGCATTCACTGGGATCTCCTCTGGTTAGATGTAGGATTACAAACTGAAACAGATACTTCTCCTTACACCTGTACGGGTGTAGCCAGGTGGATAACGGGTGGTCCTGTTCCTCTCGCAGTCCTGGCTGTGCGCGCCTGGAACGAGGAATCTAGCACCTCCCTGCAATTGTTTCTGACGGCCGAGCTGGAAAGACCTCGCCCGCACGTTCGCGGGATCTGCCGACCTGCGGGAGCCGGCGGCCCTGCGAGCGCGCGGCCCACCGGAGCAGACGCGGCCGCCTCGCCCCCAGCCCCGCAGGTCGGAGCCTGACGATGCTGCGAGCGCCGGGCGCTTTGTGCGCTGGGCCGCCGGCTCCCGCGTGCCCGCACGTACGTAGCCTTCACGTGTGTGCTGCTCTCGAGTGCATGTGTGGATATGTAAGAATATGCTGAAGCAAATTCGGAGACAGGCGCCGAGGACAGGACGGAGGGAAGGTGGGTGTGGGCGTGCGCGGCGCCGGCTCGGCCGGGAGGGAGCCCGCGGCCCGCACCCCGCGGCCCGCTCCCCCGCGCGGCCCGCACCCCGCGGCCCGCACCCCCCCGCCACACAAAAAAGTCCGGGGGCGGGGGGGCGGGGGGGGGGGGGGGCGGGCCCGGG
>NW_024412434.1:34288625-34312195 GCF_014898765.1 Herpailurus yagouaroundi | reverse complement strand
GCGGGGGCGGCGGGGCCTGCGGGGATCCCGCCCGCGCCCCCTCGCCCTCGGCAGGTCCGGGAGGGGCGGGCCGCAGGAGGAGGACCGTGCAGGGCCTGCTCGGGCCGGAAGCCGGGGAGTCGCGTGAGCGCCGCCCGCCGGGCCGGCCCTTCCCGCGCGGCCAGGCCTGGGCCCTCGGGCCGGGGTCCGCGGATGCGCGGCCCTGTGAGTGGGGGAGGGCGGCGGCGCGCTGGCCGTCGCGGCTCGTTGTTGGAGGGCGGCGGCCGCGGCCGGGGCAGGGCGGGCCCCGAGGACCCAAGCGGGGCCGGGTCCGCGTTCTGTGGGGTAGCCTCGGCGGCCGCCAGGCCTCCGTCTTCTCAACAGGTCCTCCCGGGCCTCGGCGCGGCGTCCGGAGCGGGGCCGCCGATTGCAGGCCCGCCCGGGACCCCGGCTTCCACGTGGACGGCCCCTCGCGCCCCCCACCCCCACCCCCGTGCGACCCGCGGTGCGGTGTTCGTGGGGCCTGGGCCCGGGTCTGGCTGGGCGCTCAGGGCAGGTGCCTGCAGGTTGGAGGGACCCACGGGTGCCCCGAGGTTTAGGTCCTGGGCCCTTAGGTCCGCTTCATCCGGTGTTTTGCATCCTACAGTAAGCCTGCCTAAAAAGAATTTAGTCTGTTGAAAAGCAGAAAGTAAAAGGCTTGTTTGGTTTTAAAGTGAGAAATGAAGTAGTTGTAGCTTTCTAAATGTGGGATGCATAACCTTTTCGGGTTTTGGGGTCATTGACTCTAAAGGTTGGAAGTTATCGAGGAGACAGTCTTGGTTGTACTTTAAAAGTTTGCTTTCTGGTAAGCACTGTCACCTTTGTGGTTTTTCTGAATTCTGATTTGTACAGTAAGAAGATAGAATATGAATTTTGTACAGGCATGTTATTTTCCACGTCTTTGGCGAATTGGCGCTGGTTATGGTCATTTTTGGTGGATCTTTTATAGGATGGTTAGGCTAGAGATTCAAAGAGTAGGAGATGTGGGATGTGATTATGAGAGAATCAAATTTTTTTTTTTTCTTAACTCTACCTGTGGTTAACAGAGGATTTCTGTCTTTTACATGGTACTTTCTCCCCATAGATGTTCATGAGAAAACTGAATCTCCCTTTCACATTCCGTAAAGTGGGCAATTTATTTCTGCAGTTACCTGTTGCAACGTGTTTAAATACACCTGTAAATGATTTACAGAGAACGATCACTTAAAATGTTAATTTTCGCTTCTGAGCTCATGCTGAATATTCCTGGGACCTGGTTATGTTGGTACTTGGAGTGAGGTGTCTTTTTTTCCGATTTCCTTGAATTGACACGTGTTTATGTAAACTCTTTCCTAACTCTACCCCTTTTTCCTTAGGGGTTGTTCAGGTAATTCTCTCACGTGCACTGTAATAGAGACACCCATGCACTTTGGCAAACCTTGAGACATTAAGTTAATGAAGAATTCCGGCTTTTGTAATAGAGGTATCAGATGCTGCCTTCATATTGCTTAAAGACCTAAACCTTTGGCGTCCTATTTCCTTTACCTTCCTTTACTATCCATCCATTAAATTCTACATAGTAAATGTCATTTAGGTAAAGAGGGTGTATCTGGAAAAAAAAATGGAGTTAATGGTCAGACTTTGCCTTATGATAGCTAAACACTTTTCACTGTTTGAAAACCTTGGACTTAACACTGAACTTTTTTTAATAGGGTGATTAGATTTTTTTTTTTTTTTGTCATTTAGATCAGAGAGGTGGCATAGCAAAATGATCCCTGAGCCAGATGACTTGGGTCTGAATCTCCTCTGTCAAAGTAACAGCAGGCAAATTAATTACATTTACCATGCCTGGTCTCAGTTTCCCCATCTGGAATACAGGAATGATAGTAATTGTACCTACCTCATAGGCCTAATAGTGCATGGATCACTATTAGACTAATTCAGTTCAGTTGAGTAAAATTCAGGCTAATAATTTAAACTCGTGTACAGGAGAGAAGCTCTGAAATTACAGCACATCGTGCTCACATGTGTCTTGTTTACCGATTTGTGGTGGTGTGCACCTCGGAATCTGTGTTTTCAACTTTAGTCATTTCAGAAAGTTGGAAAACAAGCATTTGTTTGTTGTAGTCCTTGTGGTTCATTTACTTGAAGCAGTGTTAAGGGTCTTTTCATCATTACTTTTTTTTGCTTTTACTCTTTTTTTTTTTTTTACTGGTAAAGTATACATAACAAAATTTATCATCTTAATTTTAAAGTGTATAGTCTGGTGATATTAAATTCACACTGTTGTGCAGCCATCACCACTGTCCATCTCCAGAGTTCTTTTCATTTTGTAAAACTTAATATCCAGTCATACAAACACTGACTCCCTACCTGCCTCCCCCCGTGCCTGGCACCCACCTGTCCTGACTTCTGTATCTTTGATGAAGAGTCTGGGTAACTGAAGTACATGGTGTGAGTTCTTGTTGTAACTGTTGGTAATCAGTGAATCATTTTCTCTTTTCTCACATCTGTCACCTTGTCTGCAACTGCTTCAGGTCGTATGTTTTATATTTACTTGAAGCAGAAGGACTTTCTGAATAAAGAATAACTGCTTGTCATCTCTTCATTTGGAAGAGGAATTCATAACCTTCACCAATATTTTTACTAGGAATTTTGACAAGTAAAAAATAACCGAATTGAGTTTAATTTTTACCTGTATGTCTTGAGCAGTAACTTTAAGTTACTTTTTGTGGTGGCGTTGTCAAAATTTAAAAAACAAATCTGCTTTGGTGCGGTGATTTCGTGACAGTCATTAGTGATCTAAAGGTTCTCTATATCATCAGTGGTTTTGGTCTTGATTTTTGAAACATTTGGTATCTACAAGTTCATCACATAAATGAATACCATAATAATATGGACCAAATGGTGTATATTCATTGAGTCTTAGCCATTGTGCAAAGTACTTTACATATGCTGTTCCACTTCTAGAAATCCTACAGCACAGCAGTCTTTGTTTTAATATGAGAGACCCCACCACCTCCTACCACACCCCATTCCAGCGTACGCTCTTTAACAAGAAGTGGGCAAACGAGGGGTTTTGTGAGAGAATGTGCTCTGTAGAACATAAGTTTGAGGATCCCTGTGATAGGAGGTAAAGTGATACAAACGAAGCTTAATGAGAGGGAGAGAACAATCCAAATCTAAATACCCAAGAGTATGGTCTTTTTGAGTAATCAAGTCTTAGCTGTATTATTTTAAACGTGTCGTACCGCCATAAGGAAAGATCTTATCACACGTATGTGTGCCTGTTACGAATAATTTTTCAGGCAGAAAATTCTTGAAAAGTTGTTTATTGTGAAACTGCTGTATTATACTTAATGCAAAAGTTATTTACAAGTGTAAATAGTCTGTATGTTTACTTGGACGTTAAAAAGTATTTGTGTAGTAGTTCATTATTTAGTAGGGACATTTAGTATATTGTTAGATACTTATTTACCTCAATTTTACAACTAATCTATGTGGAACTAATAAACATTTAGACATTTAGTCTTTCATTGTATTATATTTTATATTCAGTAGTAAAAGGTTAAATGTTTGCCTAATTTTACGTGAATTTAAAGAAATTACAAAGGTAATGGGATACTGTTAAGTCCACATTTTTCAGGCAACCTAGGACTCCTCTGTTCTTCAGTGTTGAGAGGAATATATCTCGCAGATCACATTATATTGGAAAAATGTGTATTGATGAAAACTTGTGTGGTGTTTTATTTATTTTGTGAACTGAGTAATATTTAAATATAGTAGGTTACCTAATTTTGTTTTAAATAAATGCTTTTGTAGTTCACATTACTCCATAATTACTGTTTCATAAGATTACATTAAAATGTTGTATTTTCTGACAATAGGTAGAATGTTTTAATATCTCGTTCATTAAACATTGTTCTTTATGGAAACATAAATATTGTTCTTTATGTTTTAGACACTTGCTAGGTAACAATTACTGAAGCAAGTGAGAGGTGACAGAAGAAAGTAAGGATAGGTGCCATGGAATAGTATATTGCATTTGAGTTAAGATTACTTTTGAGGTTTTAACACTGATTTCAGATTTATTCTGATTTGTAACTTTGTGATTTTATTATGTTCATCACATGAGGATTTTTAAAAACAACTTTGTTGTGATTAATACTTTTTTATGTTCTTCAGATATTATCTAAGTATTTAGTGAAAGGTAGACCCGCTTAAAAATTTTAATATTTTCCCCAGTTTGATATGCTTACATGCTAAGTAAATTTAAAATATAACGAGGGAAGAATCTTCTTACCTAGGTAGGCATGTATCATGTAAACACAAGAATATTCAAAATTTCTAATGGATTTGTGGGAAGTTAGTCACCTAATGCTAATTCTCACAATTGGGATTAAAAAATGCTAAGTTTGTTTTTGTTGTTGTTTTTTAATCAGGAAGATACAGGGATTTATAGCAGGAGAATCTGTCATAAATATATTTTAATTTGCTGTGTATTGACATTAGGTCCTTTGAGAAGTTCACCTTCCAGGCAGTTTTAGAAAGCCAGGTTCTATCATCTACACCATGCTTGTGGCGGCACCATTTTCTTTTTTTTTTTTTAATTTTTTTTTTTTCAACGTTTATTTATTTTTGTGACAGAGAGAGACAGAGCATGAACGGGGGAGGGGCAGAGAGAGAGGGAGACACAGAATCGGAAACAGGCTCCAGGCTCTGAGCCATCAGCCCAGAGCCTGACGTGGGGCTCGAACTCCCGGACCGCGAGATCGTGACCTGGCTGAAGTCGGACGCTCAACCGACTGCGCCACCCAGGCGCCCCAGCACCATTTTCTTAAGAAGGTGTCACTTAGTGAACACCTACTTTACTAGGCAGTTATACTCTGGTTCAGTCTTCGCTACAGCACAAGGAGAGAAGTGTTATTACGGTATGATTATATGATAAGTTACATTGTTACAGTACAGTTGTAAGTACCCTGTGACTTACAAGGAGACAGCTGGACCCAGTGGGTTAAGTACCAGTGCCAGAGGTCACACAGCATACATGATCAAATGGGTTTTGAGTTCAAGTGTATGACTGCCACACTTACACTCTATTTGGCTGCTGTTTCCCTAAAACCTACCAACTACTGGGCTCTTTTTACTGTTATACCTTCATCCTCCAAATGTACATTTATAATCCTGAAAAAGCACACACAGAGTAATAAAAGAATTTAACACTATGCCTACTCTCCTTACAAAAAGTAGGAGGTGGGAAGAAAGGACTGTTAGGTACCTCCTGGTAATCAGAACTTTCCAAATGCAAAGTTCTGGTTAATTCCAATCTCTCTGGTAAATGACAGCTAGTAATCTGAGAGCAGGCATCAATGATTGGCTCATTGTCTTGCTGTCACTATTGGCAGTCACACTATGAAGATAACTTGGTGCAGGTGTTGGGGCCAACTTACAATCTTCATTTTAAGACTTACATATAGAAATGTCTGAGAATTTTCAGAATTCACTCCAACAATAGAGTGTTCTTGCTATATTAGAGGGAAAAGTCATTGTCTTGAGGAAGCTTTTAGCATTCCCTTTGCTAAATAAGTTCAATTTGGATGGAAGTAGCTAATTTCTTGGAAGTAGCTGTAAGTACTGAGGCTTCAGAATTCAGTAGGTGTTTACTATTATCTAAAATAAAGTAATATGAGAACCATATGGTGAAGAGAGACCTAGATGAATGGAGTTGTAGCCTGCACAGATCCAGACCATCCTGATACTCATCAGAAGGGATGTTAGAGTGGGATATTAAACATGGTTTTCCCATTTAATGGCTGTAGAAAGATTTTTAGGAAGAAGGCTTAATGAAAGGGTGAGCATGGAAACCATCTTGGCTTGAAAGCTGTTGTGAACTTTTTAGTTTTTTTTTGTAGATTCTTATCTGCCTGTTGATTTTTTTTCTGTCTCAGAAATGCACCTGAGAAATGGTGTCTGGGAGATCAAGTCCTTAATTTTTGGGTTTTGACATGCAGCATGTCTACTTTACCCGATCCTTTCAGTAGGAACAAGTGAGATTAATGTATTTGGGATTTCCACTGATACCATATTTAATTTTTCAGGCATTTTATTTATCATTAGCGGTGTTGTCTTTTTAAATTATAGAGTACATAAAATTTAAGGTGATTTATTTTTCTATTGTACTTATAATTTAACCTGTTTTTTAAGTTTATTTTTGAGAGAGAGGCAGAGAGGGGGAGAGAGTGTGCACGTGCACACAAGTGGGGGAAGGGCAGAGAGAAGGAAAGAATCCCAAGCAGATTTCCATGCTGTCAGCCCAGAGCCTGATGCGGAGCTCGATCCCACGAACCGTGAGATCATGACCCCAGCCGCAATTAGATACTTAACTGAGCCACCCAGGTACCTCTACATATTTCTTATATTTTAAAACATTTAATATGTAATGTCAAAAACCTGTTATCTCTTTTTTGAAATACCTTCTTAGTTTACTACTCTGCACACCTGTATTAACACAATTTTAAGAAGTCTCTTGTAATCTCTAGTCATGTTGGATTGTTTCAGGTAAGAAACTTCTGTTTGAATAATTTGAAACTTAGATTTTATTTTCTGAGGATTATTAGAACTAGCTTCTAGTCCCCATTATTTTCAGGTGAACAACCTGAAACAAACACAAAGCTGAACAACCACGAAGCCAGTTTAAAGTTAGGCTTTCTCTTGGCTCCCTACTTCTGTAGAAGCCAGGGTAAACGGCAGCTGGTTTTTAGATGGGGAGGAAGCAGCCCTGTGCACACTTCATTCCTACTGGTCCCCGGCTTCTTACTGCTTTTTCTAGTTCTACATCATGTGACAACACACAGCTTTTAGAGTGTGTTGTCATATTTTCTTACCTATAAATAGTTTTCTCAGTTTTAGAGTACCAGATATGTTCAAAAGCAATTATTAAATTGCTGTTGTTAGAATCGCATTTTTTCCCCCAAGAGAACACTTTTAATAAAATGAGGCACAATGTTTAATAAGGCAAAAATTCACACAGAGGGTTAATATAACATCACATTCTCTTGTGTGTCCTGTGGGGAAAAAAGGAGGTATAGAATTGAAGTAGCTTAAATTTTTTTTAGAGCCTTTACCATTACAAAGTAATATATAAGTTTGATGTACCTAACTATCTTGTTCTGAAAATAATTTTTTTTAAAAAATATTTATTGTTAAGAGACAGAGAGAGTGTGAGCAGGGAAGGGGCAGAGAGAGAGGGAGATACAGAATTCGAAGCAGGCTCCAGGCGCTGAACTGTCAGCACAGAGCCTAATGTGGGGCTCAAACTCATGAACCGGGAGATCATGACCTGAGCCAGAGTCAGATGCTTAACCGACTGAGCCACCCAGGCGCCCCTGAAAAGAAAATTGCTGAATCATGTTGCTGAATTACATTTATTATCATAAAGTTTTAAATACCTATATATTTACAGATATTCTTAATTCGCAAGATTTCAAATACATAAAATTAAGAAATCAGACACTGAAAACTAATTTGACTAAAGTAAAAGTACATACATTTTCCATAGGCGGACCTCAGGCAGTCAGGTCTCTCCATGATGATATTGTTGCAAGGTGATTGTTGAAGTTAGTATTCCTTCTCAACATACATCACATCAGTGACCGCATCAATGTCAACCATTTAAATTTAAAAGGATTCTCTTGAAATATCAGTTGTAGACAGAAGAACTAACCAATTTAGTAATGTTTTTGTAGGACCAGCAATAGCACTTTTAATCTTCTCTCAGCTTCTTTTAACTACAATCTAGAATAAAACAGTTGTATCCCATTTATTCACAGCCAAAGAAAGTAAGTTCTGCTGAGTGCCCATAGTCAATTCAACCGTGGCTTTCTGGTACAATGGTATATAAATAACCTTCATTAAACTAGTAAGTTTTAATATTTACTAGATTGAATACTGTACCTTAGGACAAATTGAGACTGTCAAGTCCCAGGTAAAAGTCTAGTAGCACCCACATCAGTATTACCCTGTGAGTGTTCAATAATGTTTGGTGTTAGTGAACTGGTATTTTCTACCTCAATTCTTAATATGGATCATAGAAAAATGGAGATGTTGACATGAAAAATGTTAGAACATAGCCCCTTGCAAGCTAGTGTTACAAAGACACCACTTACAAAATATCCTAGGCTTTATAGCAATAAAATCTTTGTATCATGCTATTGATTCGAAGTTGGTTAGAAGGCCTAAGATATTTTGTGAGTGGTTTCTAACCAACTTCATATGAATTGTATTTTAAATAGCATCGTCTTCTAGAGTTTCACCTTGAAGAATAGAGTGGGGATGTTAGACGGGTGTAGGACCAGGAGTCAGTGTTTGTTCCTCAGTAGCGGTGCCGCTTCCTAGAATGATTCTAAATACTGTAAATAATAGGAGCAGGATCACAGGAAGTTTGATTTATAGGAAGTAATTGAGAAAAATCTGAATTCTTTCATATGAAATGCTGAACTGAATGCTGGCTGTTGCGGCATCTGTCCTCCGTGTCCTGGACCCCGGGTGGCGGGAGGCTCTGCTTCTGGTCTCTTCCCTGCGCTGAGGCCTGAAATCTGTTACCAGGCAGTGCACGGAGGTCTCTGTGAACGTGTCCTTCACTTTCTCCCCTGGGGACTACGACAACCCTGTCATTCAGGAAATTTTGGCCTGCTGTTATGCCCTGCTGTGCTTTATGTAAAACTTCTTTAGCCAGTAATTGTTTATCCTTCCAACAGTGGGTTTTTGTTTTTGTTTTGCTTGTTTTCCGTGAGCAAGTATATTGGTTAATATTAATAATAGTTTGTAACCTTTGGTTGGGTATCCACCTTTCACTTCCTCATTCCACTGCCAATGGTGAAGTCAACTCAAAATTTACTTGACAGTTTGTGGGCATTTACGTTCTCCGCTGAGTCTCGTCTTCTCCACCTTACTGCCAGCCGTCAGTGATTTGTCCCTCAGTTGAACTGCATTAGCCTCAGCTGGTTCGTATTCTGTTGCTTGTTTTTATTTACACTTTACCCCATAATCATCTTGCCAGTTCCTTGACCTGAGAACCCTGACGGAGATTTTGGTATAATTCCTAGTATGGTGCTGCACGTGGTACGTGGAGGTGGACAAGACTGCCTGCGTATTGTAGGCACTACACCACCATCTGGGCTCTAAATCCTGCTGGATTTCTCAGCTGGCCTCATTTTCCACTTTCTGTCCTGACTTACTAGAGCCCTTTCTCCTGGGCGAAGTGTGGGAAGTAACATGCTGCACCTGCCGTCCTCTGCACCTGTGCTCTGCACAGCTGCCCTCCAGAAGCCTCTCACCTGCTGTCAGACACATTGGACATCTCCCACCATCACAGAATAACACAAAACAGCAGACATCGTGCTGAACTGCACACCTGCTCTGGTTTTCTTTTCTCCTGTACTAACCTTTCTGAGCACCCATCAAAAGAACCGTTCCCCCTTTGTTTCTCCACTTCTTCTAGTCCAGTGTCCTCCACCATCGGGTGATTGAAGCTGCTCCAGTGAGGTCATGGTGACGTGACCTGTCGGGCTTCATTCTGTGGTTGTGAGGCACAGTTGACCATCCCCTCCTTGGTTTCTGAAATGCCACACTCTTGAGCTTCTCTTGAGCACTTCTGACTGCTGCTTCTGTGTTTGCCAGATGCTGCTGCCCTTTCTCCTCCTCTTTCTCCTCTTTATTTTAGAGGGAGACTGTGCTCCATCCCACAACCCTGGGATCAGGATCTGAGCCGCAATCAGGAGGCAGACGCTCAACCGACTGAGCCACCCCTGCACCCCCGAGATGCTCTTCTACCTAGAAGTGAACGTGAGGTGCCCCTGTGCTCTGCCCTCGGAATCCTGTTCTTTTCCTGCCTGGCTCCCTCCAGAGTCTCATCCCTGCTCATGGTCTGTTATCATCAACATGGTGGTAGTTACTGTATCAGCTTAGATGCTTTCAGTTCAAACTCGGAGAAGACCGTGGCTCACACTGGAAGTCCAGGGATAGGACGGACTGTGGGTCCTCCTGTCAGCAGCTTGGAGGCCTGTCTTTCCCTTGTGCAGTCACCCCTGCCCCCAGCAGCAGCTTTGTTCTGAGACTAGTGCCCCTCATGGTTGCAAGATGGCTGCATCACGTCTAGAACTACTGATACTCACAGAAGGAGGAGGCTGTTTTTTAGGGGCAAGGGCATCTGTCCTAGAAGTAGAAGTGAGGAGGGTGGAATTACTATGACTGATACTGAATAACCCTCCGAGCCAAAAAGCTGTTGGGGAACTAATCGCTTTCTTTGGCTGGACAATTCTTCAGTGACTTCCCAGTGTCTTACATTATAGTCTTGAATCCTTCATAATGGCTTGTGAAGCTCCTCCCTGCAGTCTGGCTCATGCACACAGTACCACCTTTGATGCTACTCTTCCTTTGCTTCAGCCTTGCTGGTTAATTTTAAATGTCTGGAGGCTTTGGGTTAAATGTCACTTCTTCAGGGAGAGATGCGGGACCACAACCTCTTCCAAAGTGCTTCCATACTTTTTTTTTTTTTTTTTTAATGTTTATTTTTGACCGTGAGAGAGATGGAGCATGAGCAGGGGAGGGGCAGAGAGAGAGGGAGACACAGAATCCAAAGCAGGCTCCAGGCTCTGAGCCCTCAGCACAGAGCCTGACGTAGGGCTCGAACTCACAGACCACGAGATCATGACCTGAGCCGAAGTCGGACGCTCAACCGACTGAACCACCCAGGGGCCCCATGCTTTTTTTTTTTTTTTAAAGTATGTACAACGTGGGCCTTGAACTCAGTCCCTAAGATCAAGAGCTTCCTGAGATCAAGAGCTGCACACACTCCACTGGTGGAGCCCCCTGGGCATGTCTGGTTGCAGCCATTTCTTTTTTTTTTTTTTTTAATTTTTTTTTTCAACGTTTATTTATTTTTTTTTGGGACAGAGAGAGACAGAGCATGAACGGGGGAGGGGCAGAGAGAGAGGGAGACACAGAATCGGAAACAGGCTCCAGGCTCCGAGCCATCAGCCCAGAGCCTGACGCGGGGCTCGAACTCACGGACCACAAGATTGTGACCTGGCTGAAGTCGGACGCTTAACCGACTGCGCCACCCAGGCGCCCCTGGTTGCAGCCATTTCTAAAGCTGATGTGATGGGATTATTTTAGAAAATAATGTGCCTTCATTAACCAGAGTTAATAATTACATACTTCTTGTAGTTTCCTGGGGACTGCCTCCCCTCCCCCTCGTTCCCAATAACCTGTAAGTTTACAGGTTAAAATCCTTCTTAACACAGTGGCCTAGGAGTTACTAAGCACAGGCCAGAAATGTGAATGAGACCAAACCTTTTTTGACACCTTTCTTCAGGGTTGCAGGAAACACATTTTAACCAAACTAAAACTCAGAGTACTTTAGGAACAGAGGTTGTATTAAAATGATGGGTATTTGGCGCTTCAGCTGTGGAAAGTGCTCATCAGTGTCTGTTGTCTGTGTCCTCTCTTGCCATACACTTTGCTACGTGTAAGGTAGTGGTTAAGATTTCATAGTTTCTGGAAGATGTAATAAAACATGGAATTCAAAGATATTATAAGCTTTGATATGTTTATTACATCCATTCAATATAAAAAGACAAGAATGCGTGTTACCCAGGCCTGCTCAGAGGTTAGGTGTCAGCTGAAATGCATTCTTCTCTTGATGTTTGCCGCTGTTCCAAGAGTGCATGCCGGGAGCCCGCGTGCCACTGTCTCCCCCTGCTTTGTGTGTTTGCGATCTGTGATCTGCAAAATGGTCCCATAACTTCTTAATTCTCCTCTTGTCATTCATTATAATAAAATTCACGTACAGTAAAATAAGATTTGCTCCTTCATGAGAGTAAAATATCCTTAAGTGGACTGCTAAATAATTGAGGGTTTAAACATTTTTCTTAATGTTTATTTTTGAGAGAGAGACCGTGAGAGCCAGGGAGAAGCAGAGAGAGAGAGAGACAGAATCTGAAACAGGCTCCAGGCTCTGAGCTGTCAGCACAGAGCCCCATGTGGGGCTCGAACTCATGAACTGGGAGATCATGACCTGAGCCGAAGTCGGACACTTAGCTGACTGAGCCACCCAGGCGCCCCAAGGGTTTTAAAAAATTCTCATTGGGGCGCCTAGGTGGCGCAGTCGGTTAAGCGTCCGACTTCAGCCAGGTCACGATCTCGCGGTCCGTGAGTTCGAGCCCCGCGTCGGGCTCTGGGCTGATGGCTCAGAGCCTGGAGCCTGTTTCCGATTCTGTCTCCCTCTCTCTCTGCCCCTCCCCCGTTCATGCTCTGTCTCTCTATGTCCCAAAAATAAATAAACGTTGAAAAAAAAATTAAAAAAAAAAATTCTCATTGAGTCTCATGTAATCAGAATCTACACAGTGGAAAAGTTCACCTGCAAAGTTTGGTCTAATTTCATGCATTAAAGAGATGATATTTTATAGGCAAACGTATTAGGAAGAAAGAGAGGTCTGTATAAACCGATTAAATTCCTTCAAAGATTTATTTGTTTTAAAGTTTATTTTGAGAGAAAGAGCGTGTGCTAGCAAGTCAGGGAGGGCTGGAGAGAGAGAATCCCAGGCAGGCTCCACACTATCAATGCAGAGCCTGACATGGGGCTCAAACCCAGGAACTGTGAGATAATGACCCGAGCTGAAACCGAGTTGGATGCTTAACTGACTGAGCCACCGAGGTGACCCTTCATTCAAACATTTATTAAGCGATAGGTGTTACCTGTAGTATAAGCTCTCTACAGCGGATGACATGGACCTTCCTGTTGTCCCTCTGCTGTTGAACTCCTTAGTACAGTGCTGACGTGTACCTAAATAGTTCATACTCTGTCGCTTCTGAAGTACAGAATTGTTATGTCTCCTTCAAAGTTGATGTTTACCATTGTACAATCTGCAAATTATGACAGATTCCTCTTGGAAAAAAATACTTGAGAAACGACGCCTTCTGGTTAACTTAGCATGGGCTGGTATGGTTGCTGTGTTGTAAATAATGGCTTCAAAAAATAATTCTCGACACAAACATTATGACCCTGTTCATAGTTTTTTAAGTTCCTGAAAGACCGTGATCATGTCATTTTAACTGACTTGTTAGGAAATAATGTTAGGAGTGACAGGGAATACTGGGAATAATGTTATGAGGGACAGGGAATACTCTGCCATGGTGGCAATGATCAGCCTTGGCTGTATAGCTAACTGGAAAGCTCATAAAAGCTTTGGTTTTCTTCATCTCCCTGCTTAAAATGGTTTGCAGGATGTTCGCTTTATCATGTTATAAAAATGACTATTTAAAACCTCTGAAAAGTAAAGATTACATTTTATTATAATCATAGTCCATCTTTTTACTCACAGTAATGTTATGTCAGGTCACCACAGACAGGGAATTCACCAACATTGATCCTTTGCTTCTGAGGGAAAAATACAGGGTTACGTTCCTGCTAGCCCTCTGCTTACGTTTTTGTAAACCGAAATGCCATTTCTGTTCTACAGTGTCATTTGCTAAAATCCTTATAAAACAAGCCAGTATATGCAGGCAAATTTAACCTTTTTTCATATGGTGTCACTTTTTGAAACATGGCAGGCAGCCAGCACTACCTGAGGAGGATCTAGCGTTTTCTTGACCCCAGGTAACTGGACTGTAAATTTCTTGGACTTTCACCTCAGAACAATGCTGTCCACTACACTTTTTGATCTGTTATCATCGCCTGGATCCACGAATGCAGCTGCTTTTCCATCTTTTGAGCACCGTAGGTGTTACCGTAGCACTTTCTGGAGTAGCCTCAGGCACGAATGGGTGCACTTCTCCTGCCTGGTTCTGGGTGACGGGGCAGGTGAGTTGTTAGGGACAGCCCTGTGACCGGCTGCCTGAATGAGGCCTGCCTGACACGCGCACCCTCTCCAGGAGGCAGCCACAGCCTGCTGTGCTCAGGAGCCCTCGCTTAGACTGTTCAAGCTGGGAGATCACCAACAGAGCGCAGAAACGCAAAAAACGTGCATTAAGTAGACTGCAGAAAGGGCACTGTTTACTGTCTGGGCTGGAACAGGAGGCGGAATGGGAGCTGGGAAAGTGTCCTGTCCTGAGTGACTGTGGCCACAGGTGCGGATTTCAGCAAGAGGGGAGTTCACACGTGTGAGTTCTACAAATGATGAGAATCTGCCGTAGGTATGTATCTGAAGTTTTTCTGTGTCAGGGCTTTTATGTTCGTTTCATGTTTGTATCTTTTATTTTTACCCGAAAGTTCATGGCTACACGTGAAATATGAGAAAATTCCTCTTATTTTGACTTCCTTTAATTGGACATCTTTTCCTAGTGGTTTTTTCTGTAGAGAACACAGATAAGCACTTGTGTAGAAAAGGGTTACACATGTTAAAAAAACGTGAAGACATGTTTGGCCTCAGTGGCAATCTTAAGAAAAGCAAAATAAGATAGGATACAGTTTTTGCACTTTTGGTTTTGGTTGAAAATGAAAACGAGTTGTTGGAGCGCGTGGCTCTTGATCTTGGGAGTGTGAGTTCGAGCCTCATGTCGGGCATACAGAGATTACTCAAAAAAGAATGAAAAGACCAAAAAATCTAGAGAGGCTAACTGATATCCACAGTGGTTAGAAATCTAAAAACTCATACCCTTTATTTAGAGAACTCCTACCCTCTTACAGCATGACCCTGGGAAACCATCTGTCATCAGGGTGGTGGTCTGATATTTGGTGGATATTTAAAACAGCTTTTAAAGGAAAAGCGCATCTTTTAAGAAACATGCATGCTGGGAAGAGGTTAGTGGGTCAGTGGTGAACAGTAAGGGAGGAGATAGAAAATTAACAAAAGTCAAGCACACATATGTAAAAAGCATGTCTGATTTGCAACCTGAGCTCACCACAGGACATGTGGCAGTGTCTGGAGACCTGAGACATTTTTGACTGTCATGCCTTCGGAGAAATTATTGGCATCTAGTGGGTAGACGTCAGGGATTCTGCTAAGAGCCCCACAGCACAGACACCTGCTCTGTGACACCCCGAGGTAGGTAGGTAGGTGTCTCTGCGCATGGTGACCACCCTGGGTTATTAGGGAAATGTGTTTGCTATCTCTACATGCTGTCTAAGCAGCTAGACTGTGTCTGATAGATGTTTGATTGCCAGTCACCTTGCTTTAAGGAAATTTTAACGCTTAAAAAAAATCATCATCAGGGGCACCTGGGTGGCTCAGTCAGTTAAGCAGCTGACAAGCTCAGGGCGTGATCTCATGGTTCATGGGTTCGAGCCCCGCGTCGGGCTCTGTGCTGACAGCTCACAGCCCACTTCAGATCCTCTGCCTCCTCCTCTCTCTGCCCCTTCCCTGTACTCTTTCTCAAAAATAAATTAAAAACATTTAAAAAAATCATACTTACTTGGAAGATTTATACATCTTGTTTTTAATTATTTTAAGTTCCAGTATAGTTAACATACAGTGTTATATTAGTTTCAGGTGTACAATATCATGACTCAACAGTTCTTACATGTCTTGTTTTTAAATAAGGATAAACTATTTTTGTATTTTAGTTGTTTTACTTATGAGTCCTGTAACAGTAACTCTTTGGAAAAGCTTTTTTCCTTGCCACGTGATTAATTTCTTAAGATAAATATAATTAGATATGATACATACTTTAGCTTAAAGACACTTATTTAAATTAAAAAAAAAAACAACTAGTGCTGTCACGTTTAGATAGTGTGAAAATCATACATTTGGAGGTAGATTGGTGGATTATATTCTTTTGAGAGACAGCATAGTATGGTCTGCATTTTCATCACTATCCAGCACATGACTCAGAGTACTTACCTAGTAAAAGCACAAAGTAATTTGAGTCAGATTAGGAATACAAACAAAAAATACCTTCATATTAATATTTTAGGTTATGTAGGTACAGATCTTTTCATTGATATTTGAAACTTGGCAGTATATAATCTGACATTTCTTTGATATTTTTTGGTGGTAGAAGAGGATATTATAAAGAGTTTTAAGTTTTTTTAAACTGAATTTTATAATTAATTGTTATTTTCTGTTATTAAGGATCAGCTACTATGTACAGTATTGAGTGTTTGATACCTAGGTCTTGGGAACTTGAGGAAAGTAATTTAGATTTAAAATACATGGCAGGGGGTGCCTGGGTAGCTCAGTTGGTTAAGCGTCTGACTTCGGCTCAGGTCATGATCTCACGGTCCGTGAGTTTGAGCCCCCGTTGGGCTCTGTGCTGACAGCTTGGAGCCTGCTTCAGAATCCGTGTCTCCCTCTCTCTCTGCCCCTCCTTCACCTGCCCTTTGTGCTCTCTCCCCCTCTGTCTCAAAAATAAGCATTAAGATTTAAAATCTGTGGCAAAGGGGCACCTGCGTGGCTCAGTCAGTTAAGCATCCAACTTTTGGTTTTAGCTTAGGTCATGATCTCACGGTTTCTGAGTTTGAGCCCCACATTGGGCTCCTTACTGACAGTGTGAAGCCTGCTTGGGATTCTCTGTCTCCCTCTCTCGGTCTCTGCCCCTCCCATACTTGCTCAAAAAATAAAGTTAAAAAAAAAAAAATATATATATATATATATATATGTGTGTGTGTGTGTGTGTATGGCAAAATGTTAATTATTAAAGCACAGAAGATTCATGTAATTCTACTTTTGTAAGACTCCTCACGTGAATAAGCTGTGTCCTTTGGCTTCTGTGACTTGTGTTTTAAGTGCGCAGTTCAGTGGTTTCTAGCACATTCTCAAGGTGGCACAGCGCTTTCACTCTCTAATTCTAGAGTATTTTCACACCCCATAAGGAAACCCCGAATCCATTAACATATTCCCCATTCACCTCTCCCAGCCCGGGCAGCCCCTCCTCTGCTTGCTGTCTCTGTAGATGGGCCCATTCTGGATGTTTCCTGTCATTGGGGTCCTAGGGCATGTGGCCTTTTGAGTCTGGATTCTCTCACTGAGCATCGTGTTCAAGGTTCACCCATGCAGGTGTCCGTACTTCCTTCCGTTTTATGGTTCAGGAGTTTTCCGTTGTATGAGCAGTAACCTAGTAGATAGACCATATTTTATTTATCCAGTCATCAGTTGATGGATATTTGCGTTGTTTTCATTTTTTGGCTGTTACGAATCACGCTGCTACGTCTATATCCACACAAGTTTTGTTGGACATAGGTTTTTCTTTTTGATTGAGATCTAATTGCCATAACAAGGTGTACTGTGTGTTGATTTGATACCTTATGTGTTTCCATATGATTATACCATGGAGGTAGCCAACACCTCTATCACATCTCATAGTTATGATTTCTGTTGTGGTAAGAACATGTAAGATCTGACTGCTCAGCAACTTTCAAGTGTATGATATAGTATTGTTAACTGTAATTACAGTGCTATGCATTACACCCCCAGAACTCATTTATCTTCAAATTGGAAGCTTATGTCATTTGACCAACATCTCTCCAATTCTCTTGGTCATTTGCCTAGAAAAATTGCTGGGTCATATGCCTCCTCTCGAGAAACTGCCACACTATTTTCAAAAGCCACTGCATCATTTTACCTGCCCACTAGCGTTGTGTGAGGATACAACTTCTCTCCATCTTAGCTGGCACTTGCTTTTGTCTTGTTTTTTTGAGTAGAGTTTTCTTATGAGTGTCAAGTAATATCTCACTTTGGTTTTGATTTGCATTTTCCTAGTGATCCGATGATGTTGGGCGTCTCTTCATGTGGTCGTTGGTCATTTGTTTATCTTCTTTGGAGAAATGTCTCCTTATATCCTGATATCTTTTCATATCATTGCCCATGTTTTAAGTGGGTTGTCTTTTTATTATCAAATTGTAAGAATTTTTTTTTGTAGAGTATGCATAGAAGTCCTTTTTCAGATATATGATTTGCAAATATTTTTTGTCTTATGGATTGTCTTTTCATTTTCGTGATGGTGTGCTATGAAGCAAAAAAGCTTTTAATTTTCATGAAGCCCATTTCTTGGTTGCCTTTTCACATGACCCCTCGTTCTTTTTTATACCTGCTTTGTACTCCACTGGGTGGGTGCCCCATGCTATGTTTAACCAGTCCCCTATTGATTTAGTATTACAGATAGCGCTATAATAGGCTTTTTGCGCATATCATTTGTGATTGTGTCAGTGATATTGCTAGCCCAACTAGTAAATGCATACATGATTTTGGTGGTTACTGCCACCTTCCTCACATGAAGACTGTGGTGTTTGTGTTCTTACCAGCAGGGTGTGAGGAGGGTTGTTGCTGTGCTGCTGTACAGCAGAGGATATTGCCAGGCTCTTCTACTTCCAATAGTCTGATAGGTGAGAAATGGTAAAATGGAGTCTCAGATTACTCTTCTAAAAGATTTTCGTAAGCACTTGGGACTAAATCTCAACTTTCTATCTTGATGCATTAATCTCTTTTCATGTGCCAGTCCCACACTTATTAATTATATTTACTAATAATTAGTTATGTATTAATTCCTGGTAGGGTTAGCTCTTCCTCATTGTTTTTCTTTTTGTGAAAATTCTTGCTATTCTTCCTAATGAAGTTTTATGAAACCGTTTTCTTTAAGAAAATAATTTTGAATATTTGATTGAAATTGTATTACCTTCTAAATTACTCAGAAAGAATTGGCATTTTGATGATCCTGAGCCTTTCTACCTGAGAACATGGTATCTTTCCAGCTATTTGATTATACATTTGTGTTTTTCAGGAGCATGTTATAACTCTCACCATATTGGTTTGTGTATTTCTTTAAGTTTATGACTACTAGATACTTCATTGTTTTTAATCTTTTGTTATAAATGGGATATATTTTTGTTTCTTCTAAATTATGTATATGAAGACACTGCTGCATGTTAATTTTTTATCCTATTAAATAAAGTATTTTGATTGAATTTTTTATTCTTCTTAGTTTTCTGGATACATAATCATACCATCTTTGTGTGCAAATAGAGGTATTGCTACCTTCCCCCCGCATTCCTGTTCCTCTGATTGCTTCCTCTTGTGTAACTGCACTGATAAGTACCTCCAGTGCAGTATTAAATGAGAACAATGTAGTGAGGACCCATAATTCTTTATTTACTCTAGCAGAGTAATTCATTAATGCTGACTTTGTTGCTACATGCATGTATATGTACACATAGTTCCCTCAATTCATTTTTTTTTTACATGAATGGATGTTAAATTTTGTCAAGCGCCTTTTCAGCATTTACAGAGGTGATCATATTCTTCTTAGCCCTTCTCACGTTAATTATGTTAATGTATTTCCTAATATTGAACCATCATTTCATTCCTGGAAAACTGCATTTATTTTAATGTGCTGTTTGGTTCTGTTTGCAAAAATTTTATTTAAGATTTCTGCAAGGATATCCATAAATTTATGTGTATTGTTTATTGTTTATAGTATAAGTTTGTGTGTTTATTGAATCTAAGAAATTCTCCATTTCACCCTGTTCCCTCTTATGTTTCTCTCTGATGTGGACAGGATACTCTCCGGTTCTGCCTTAGAGCACTCACTCCAGGAATTTGCTGCCTGCTTCCTGTGTTCAGTCCTGTTTCCTAGATAGCACAGGGTTCCCGGGTCTTCCTTAATTATGGTGTATTTATTCATATTCATAGCTTCCTGAAAAGGGGTGCATAGGGCATTCTTTTCCGGGTTATGTGCAGATGGAAAATCTCTTTGCAATAAATTCAACCTTCACTAGTTGATTGTTTGCATAGTTACAGAAATTTGGGTTGAAAATAATTTTTCCTCAGCATTATAAGGCATTCTCCCATCGTTTCCTAGCTTCTACATTGCTGTTGAGAAATCCGAAACATCTCAGATTGTGGCAGCCTGGGGGCTCTGCTGCTTTCCGCTGGTGTTCTGACCTTTGAAGGCAGCGTGCTTTGGCCCTCCTCCCATTCCTGTGCTGGGCACCTGATGGGCCCTTTCCCCTGCACATGCCTGTCTTCATTGCTAGGTTCTTTCCTTGAATTATTTCTTGGATAACTTTCTCCCCTCCAGATACTCTTTCTGAAACTCTTGTTATTTGGATATTGTATCACCTATAAGATTTTCTCCTCTGGTCTCCTGTTGTGCGTTTCTTGTCTTTTTCTTTAACTTTATGGGACATAGCCTAAACTTATCTTCTATTCCTTTAGCAGGGTTTGTTATTCATCATCTTTAAATATTTTCTCAATATTCCTGTTTACAATGTTCTATTTATGGGTTCATAGATACATTTTCTTTTCCATCTCTTTGATATTCGTTATGTGTATTTTGAAAATCTTTACTATTCCTGCATTTTCTGTTTAAGTCTCATGTCCTCCCCCACCTCCCCTGGTTTTCTGTTTGCATGATACGGCCTTTTTCTTTGTTTTATTGAGAAACTGTTCACCAGTGTCTAGTGATCCTTGGCTGTCTGTCCATATTTAAGGGTGAGGCACTAGAAAGATATTTGAAATTCTGTGTGTGGGCTTTTACAATAAGGATGTCAGTGGGCCAGATGGCTGCTTCTTAGTTTCCCTCGGACATCAGTGTCTGTGATAATTTAATTTCTCCACAAAGTTCTCATCTGGCCTCTTGCCTGAGCCTGAGATTAGGTACCTGGAATTTAGTGGTAGAAAGGAGCTGCCAGGTATTTACAATTCATCGTGTAGCTTTTTATTGAACCTCCTGTTTTTCGCTTGTATATCACCACCACCCTTGTTGCTGCCAGATGCACTTTCTGGTTCTACCTATTCATAGCCCCTGCCTCCTGTTCCCTCAGGGATGAGGATGGGTGGATGTCTGATTGAACCTGCCTGACGGCACTACAGCTGCAGGAGTCTAATGGCTTCTTATCCAGTCTATTAAGTAAGGCCATTTATTCAGCATCCCTGGTTATCCCTGCACCTGCTGCCTCCTGTTCCCAAATTTTCCTGGAGTTGTAGGCCGGTGGCTTGCTTCTCATTACTACACCCCTGTGTAAATTTGATCTTTCACTCTTTGGCCAGAACATTTATAGTTCATTTATCTTCTTATATTTTTTCATTTTTTTGTAGAGTATATGTTCATCAAAGATATTTTTTTTGTTTGTTGCTTTTAGAGAAGGGGATAAAATAGAAAAATCTTTATTCTGTCATCTAAGGATTACTTTCTTTTTTTTTTTTTTTTTTAATTTTTTTCAATGTTTATTTTTGGGACAGAGAGAGACAGAGCATGAACGGGGGAGGGGCATAGAGAGAGGGAGACACAGAATCGGAAGCAGGCTCCAGGCTCTGAGCCATCAGCCCAGAGCCCCACGCGGGGCTTGAACTCACAGACCGCGAGATCGTGACCTGGCTGAAGTCGGACGCTTAACCGACTGCGCCACCCAGGCGCCCCTAAGGATTACTTTCTTAAATCAGATTGTTGCCTCTTCTATTCTTCTGAAGTTTAAAATCCTGTTTGTTGCTGCCTATTGAAATTATGTGGAAATCCACACTGGTGTGGTCACTCTGGACTTTGGGTCTCAGCATACCTCTCTGTCTCTTTGCACATTACAGCCACTGTGCATTCTGCCTTCCTCCATCCCAGGCTTTCTCACATGACTAGCTCTTTTTCATCATTCAGGTCTTACCTCAAATAGAATCTCCCTAATATTCTAGGATCATCAGGATTGGTTAGGTTATGCTGCCATAACAAGCAACCTCCACATCTCAGTGGCTTTAAAGAAGAGTGATTCTTGCCCATCTGACACGTCCTTTACAGATGGTCTGGGAACACTGCTGTGCACTGTCCTCATTCTGGGACGTAGGGTGACACAGCAGCCACCATCTGGCTTTACCCATGGCATAAAGAAAAAAGGGCATACCCTATCAGAGAGAGAGAGAGAGGTTCTAAATCTTCCAAAATGGAATTGGTATAGATCCTTTTTACGCAGATTCCATTCGCCAAATCTAGTTACGTGGCCAAACCTAATTTAAGGGCAGTGGGGGAGTTCAGTCCTACTAGTGCCAGGGACAAGAACTACAAATATCTCGTGAATGAACACTAATGACACTGCCATGGCAATGTGACCAGCCAGTGTAAAGGAGCTGTACTAGGCAGGGTTCTCCAGGGACACAAACCCACAGGACACATGCACGCACACACGTGGAGATTGGTTTTGCACTTTGTTTATGGAGGCTGGGAGGTCCCCAAATCTGTAAGCTGGAGACAGGAAAGCTGGTGTTGCGTTCCTGTCCAAGTAAAGCCAGGGGAGCTGATGGTGTAAATCCCTGTCCCAAGTCAGAAGAAGAGATGAGCTGACCAGCCACCCTAATAGGCCCAGGCCCCCCGTGGATTGGAGGAGGCCCGCTTTTGTGGGGAGGGAAGTCGCTTTACTGAATGCACCCATTCAGATGTTGATCTCACCCAGAAACTGTGTCTAACCAGCCTTGGGCTGGTGGCCTGTGAAATTGACACGTAAAATTAATCGTCTCAGGAGGCCTCACCATTGCCTTTTATTTTCTTTATAGGACTTGGCACTGTCTGAAATCATCTTGTTTTTATGTGTATTGTCTGCCCGACCCCCTTTCTGAGTTGTCCACCACGTCCTGAGTACCTAGAGCAGTGCTAGGCAAACAGGCGCTCATAAACCTGTGTACGTGATGACCCAAAGGCTGGTTTTTAACAGGAGCACGTCATGAAAGCCTTTGCTGCTGAAGAGACTGCCGTAAGACTGCTTCTCTCTTTTCTTTCCTGCCCAGTAAACAAAATCAGGTATGCTTTGTGTGAACTGCTGTAGACAGCTAACAGTAGTTTCCTTTAATATTGTAGAGTTAGTGGTTAAGTGTTCGAAACACTTTAGTAAAAGTAGTTAAGAAATTACCTCCCATTTGTAATGACATGGATGGAGCTAGAGGGTATTCTGCTAGGTGAAATAAGTCCATCAGAGAAAGACACATACCATATGATCTCACTCATGTAAATTTAAGAAACAAATAAGCAAAGGGAAAAAGAGAGGCAAACCAAGGTACACTGTTAACTATAGAGAACACACTGATAGTCACCAGAGGGGAGGTGGGTGGGGGATCAAGGATGCACTTGTTATGAGGAGCACCGGGTGATGTATGGAAGTGTTGAATCACTCTATTGTACACCTGAAACTAATATAACACTGCCTGTTAACTAATTGGAATTAAAATAAAAACTGAAAACCACTTCAATTAAGAGAAAACAAAGTTATGCCAAGAATACAGTGTATGTGCTTGTAACTTCATAAACTTAACTGATGACATCAGTTTATATCACTGGTTAAAATTTTCGTCCGGGGGCATCTGGGTGGCTCATTGGGTTAAGTGTCTGACTCTTGATTTCGGCTCCCATTATGATCTCCGGGTTTGGGAGATCAAGAAACGGGTCGGGCTCTGCACTGACAGCAGGGAGCCTGTTTGGGATTCTCTCTCTCTCTCTTTCCCTCTCTCTCCCTCTCTCTCCCTCTCTCTCTCCCTCTCTCTCTCTCTCTCCCCCTCTCTCTCTCTCTCCCCCTCTCTCCCCCTCTCTCCCTCTCTCCCTCCCTCTCTCCCTCTCTCCCTCTGTGTGTGTGTGTGTGTGTTTGTGTGTCTGTCTCTTCCTCTGCCTCT
>NW_024412434.1:34061547-34288225 GCF_014898765.1 Herpailurus yagouaroundi | reverse complement strand
CCCTCTCTCCCCCTCTCTCCCCCTCTCTCCCCCTCTCTCCCCCTCTCTCCCTCCCCTTCATCTGCTCATGCTAACTCTCTCTCTCTTTCTCAAAATAAATAAGTAAACATTTACAAAAAATTTTCCTTGGCCCAACAATGTAGAAATGCAAAGTTAGTGGTGTTGTCTAAAAGCAAATATTTATACCTCTTTGCTATATATTTTTGTGAGATACTTGTATGTCTTTGCTTTATAAGGAGAGAGACATTTATGTTCTTTTTAATTAATTTTACATTACGAAATGTTTAAAAAAAAGTCTTTATTCTCTTTCAATCTTTTATATCTTACCAGTTCTTTTTGTGCCTGTACCAATCACTAGTTACTAGTTTTACTCCCTCTTGTTTGCAGATGACATTCTTATGAAAGGAAGTTTGTTTTTTCCTTGAATAAAAAGTTTTCACATTTCACAAAATTTAAGCTTTTTATATTTATGCTGTTATAAGAACTGTTAAATACTGGAGGTTTTAATAAAATTTTCTGTACATTAATATCAGTTGGATTTGGACACATTACCCACTTTGGGTAAAATTGAAATTGTTTAAGGCAAGGCAGAAAAACTAACAGTTTGGGTTTCACACTGCAGTTCCCAAATTTTTAGATGAAGATGATATGCCCATTTTGTTTAATAAATTGTTTAAAAGAGAAGTTATAACTCAGATCGTTCATAGTTTCATAGTTTGATTCTTTGCAGACTTCCATTTTTATGATGAAATCTGTAGAGATGGCAAAACTGTAGGTTGTCATTTTCTGTGTGCTTGTTTCTGACATGTTCAAGATGCAACATGAAATTTCTTTTTTTTTCTTAATGTTTATTTATTTTGAGAGACAGAGCATGAGCAGGGGAAGGGGCAGAGAGAGAGAGGGAGACACAGAATCTGAAGCAGGCTCCAGGCTCAGAGCTGTCATCATAGAGCCTGATGTGGGGCTGGAACCCCAGAACTGTGAGATCATGACCTGAGCTGGTCAGGTGCTTAACTGACTGAGCTACTCAGATGCCCCTGTGAAATTTCTTGATGCAGATATAATTGACATATAACACTGTATTAGTTTCAGGTGTACAGCATGATGATTCAATATATTTATATATTGTGAAATGATCACCACAATGAGTTTAGTTAACCTCTCTCACCTCACATACATATTTTTTCCCCTTGTGATGGCATCTTTTAAGGTTTACTCTCTCTTAGCAGCTTTCAACTCAACACAGTAAAGTATTGGTAACTGTGGTCACCATACCGTCCTTGACATCCCCAGGATTTACTTATCTTAGAACTGGAAGTTTGTACCTTTCAACCTCCTTCACCCCTCTTCTGTTTCTGAGCTTGTTTGGTTGTTTTCAGATTCCACAGGTAAGTGAGATCGTAGAGTATCTGACTTATTTCATGTAACATAATGCCCTCAAGGTTCATCTGTGTTGTTGCAAATGGCAGGGCATCCTTCCATTTTTATTGCTGAATAGTATTCCAGGGCGCGCGCGCGCGTGCGTGTGTGTGACATTTTCTTTATCTGTCCATGAACACTTAAGTTGTTTTTGTGTCTTGGCTGTTGTAATTTATGCAATAATGAACAAGAAGGTGTAGATATCACTTTGAGATAGCAATTTTATTTCCTTCCAATAAATACCCAGCAGTAGAATTGCTGGGTCATGTGGTAGTTCTGTGTTTTCTTTTTTTTTTGAGCGTCCTCCATACTGCTGTCTGTAGTGGCTGCACCAGTTTACAACCCCACCAACAGTGCACAAGGGCTCCCTTTTTCTCCACATCCTTGCTGACACTTGATATTTCTTGTGTTTTTGATGGTAACCATTCTGACAGGTGTGAGGTGATATCTCATGGTGGTTTTGATTTGCATTTCCTTAATGATTACTGAAACGTTCAGCACCTTTTCATGTACTTGTTGGCAGTCTGGATGTCTTTTTTGGAAAAATGTCCACTGCAATTAAGCAGATATCGCAGTAGAGTGAAATGAATTTTTTGGTTTCCCAGTGCATGTAGAAGTTATGTTTACAACATACCATGGTCTGTTAAGTGTACAATAGCATTATGTATGAAAAAAAAAACTATACATACTTAAAAATATTAGTAAAGAATGCTAATCATCACCTCAGCTTTCAGCAAGTCAAAATCACTGGTCACAGATCACCATGGCAAGTAGAATAATAACAAAAAATATTTTGAGAATTACCAAAGTGTGGTACAGACATGAGTGAGCGGATGCTGTTGGAAAATAGCATCAATAGACTCACTCTTTGCAGAGTTGCCACAAACGTTTAATTTGTAAAAAATATAATATCTGTGAAGCAGAATGAAATCAAGTGCAGTAAGAGAAGTTGCCTATATTGAGACCCTCTGCTACTTTTTTAATTGAATTGTTTGTTTTCTGTTGGGTTGCATGAGTTATTTGTATATTTGGGGGATTAACCTCTTATCAGATAAATGATTTGCATATATTTTCCCCATTCTGTAGGTTGCTTTTCATTTTGTTGATGGTTTTGTTTCTTGGGCAGAAGCCTTTTGGTTTGATGTAGTTCCACTTGTTTATTTCTGCTTTTATTGCTTTGCTTTGGTGTCAAATTTTATATATATATATATATATATATATATATATATGTATGTATGTATGTATGTATGTATGTATGTATATATATTGCCGAGAGACCAGTGTTTAGGAGCTTGCCCCTTGTATTTTCTTGTAGGAGTTTTAAGGTTTCAGGTCCTAGGTTCAAATCCATTTTGAGTTGATTTTTGTGTATGATGTAAGGTAATGGTTCATTTTTATTCTTTTGTAGTGGCTGTCTTGTTTTTGAGACTGTCTTTCCCCATGGTGTATTTTTGGCTCCTTTGCCATAAAGTAATTGAACATATATGTGTGGGGTTTTTTTCTGGGTTCTCTTTTGTGGTTCATTGATCTATGTGCCTGTCTTCATGCCAGTACCATACTTTTTTGATTACTATAGCTTTGTAATACCATTTTTGTCTATAAGAACTTTTCTTCCGGTTTTACTGAGAAGTAATTGACATACAGCCCTGTATAGTCTAAGGTACACACCTAATGATTTGACCTCTAGATTGTGAAACGGTTACCATAAAGTTTAGTTAATATCCTTCATCTCTACAGATATGAAAAGAAATAAAAGAACAAGAAAAAGGTGATTTTCCTCATGATGAGAACTCTTAGGATATACTATCTTCACAACTTTCAAATGTACCACAGCAGTCTTAGCTCTCCAAATAATATAGTTTGCAGTCAGGAAGTGTGATGCTTCCGGCTCTGTTCTTCAAGATGGAAAGGTTTTTTTTTTTGTTTTTTTTTTAATTTTTTTTTCAACGTTTATTTATTTTTGGGACAGAGAGAGACAGAGCATGAACGGGGAAGGGGCAGAGAGAGAGGGAGACACAGAATCGGAAACAGGCTCCAGGCTGTGAGCCATCAGCCCAGAGCCCGACGCGGGGCTCGAACTCACGGACCGCGAGATCGTGACCTGGCTGAAGTCGGACGCTTAACCGACTGCGCCACCCAGGCCCCCCTGGAAAGGTTTTAATTACACATGTGTACCCCAAATTTCTATTGAGATATATTTATTTGCCTCCACAGGCTACTTTATTTTGCACTCTTTGGGGATTATTAAATTCAGACTTAGTCATATGACAAATACTTGTTGGCTACCTGCTGTGTGTCGGGCTTGTAGGACATCATGCTGGACATTGGTGAGCCCCTATTCTACAGAACACACATTCTGGAAGGAAGTAGAACAAGCCATTGCAAGAACTGTGCTGTGTGAGAACGGCCCTGACAGCTACAGGGTAGATGGCTGTGTAAGCTCATGGCAGCAGCTTTTATATTTCAGGAGCTTGAGGCTGACTGCAAGACACTCATCATTTCCCCACTTTATGTGATTGAGCGGTAGAAAATTGAGTGCTGCCCTTTCACTGTTCTTTATTTTTTTAAGTTTATTTATTTTGAGACAGAGAGAATGAGCATGAGCAGGGGACGGGCAGAGAGAGAATCTCAAGTGGGGTCCGTGTTGTCAGCACAGAGCCCAACATGGGGCTTAGTCTCATGAACTGTGAGATCATGACCTGAACCAAAACCCAAGAGTCTGGTGCTTAACTGACTGAGCCACCCAGACACCCTTACTAACTATTCTTTTATTATTGATCTCAGTACCATGGAGTATTCCCAAACACAAAATGAGTGTTTTCCTTAGTATTCATTAGATGTGGAAATGTCCGTTATTTTCAGATCTGACTAGAATTATTGCTAATTTGCATATATTTCTGTTATGTTCATAATAAAGGGTAATTACTCCTTTTCTGGTTCGGATTCATCTCCTGGCTTTCCAGAGAGGTTATCTATTCCTTCCCTCTTAGAAAGTCTACCTTAGCCTTTCCAGTGAATCTTAACTGGATCTCAAACATTTTCAGGTCTTTTGCATTTGAAATAAAAGTTCAAATGTGTCTTTTGGCAAAACCTGGTAAATTGAACATAGATTCTTTCCTGAAATCCAATTAAAAAGAGTAAAGTTCTTAAATGTATGAGGACAAAATGTATGAGCTAGACTAGTGTAGAAGAGCTGTCGTGAGCATTGTGTAAACTGGAAAGAAGTGGGTGAAGTGTTTTCGATTTAGCAGGCAGGGTAGCTACGTGCCTGCAGAGGGAAGGACCAAGAAGCATGCCAGTTGTGTCCCAAAATAGGGGAAATCTCAGGAATTAGAATTAGTGGGGTGGTGGGGCGCCTGGGTGGCTCAGTCAGTTGAGCGTCTGACTTCGGCCTGGGTCACGATCTCAACAGTTCGTGAGTTCGAGCCCTGCATCGGGCTCTGTGCTGACAGCTCGGAGCCTGGAGCCTGCTTCGGATTCCATGTCTCCCTCTCCCTCTCCCTCTCTGCACCTCCCAGCTCATGCTCACACTCTGTCTCTGTCAAAAATAAATAAAACTTAAAAAAATTTTTTTTTAAACTAAAAAAAAAAAACTAGAATTAGTGGGGTGGGGAGTGGGTGGGGTTAATGACAGGATGATTTGTCCTCGTCTGCACAATACTGTGCACAGCCCGCTCACTACCCTCCTCTGTAGTACAGACCTCATGGAAAGGACAGACCAGAGCAGTTCTGATCTAGGTCCACCTGAAAGTGAGTGAGGCCACGTTGAAAACGGGGGTTGGGAGGAGGTCTAGACTCCCACTTCTGGCCATGAAGGACCACTTGCTACTATGCTTGTGTTCCCATCGCGGACCGTGGGGAACATGGGTAGGATCTGGGAAGCAGTTTTGTTTGCAGGCCCTGGATGATGGGCAGCGTAGGACTGATCCCTGAGATGAAGAGACAGGAGGTGAATGCCACCATTGCCCTGTTCTCTGCCTGGGGAAGGTCCTACCTGAGCCCCAGTGGAACATGGGGTCCTGGGGAGCTAAGAGGCAGGGAGTTGAGAGTTGAAAGTGTGGGTTATTGCATGGAGAGGGGGCGACTTATGTCCCAGTTAGGAATAGTGTTTGCTCTGTCCTGAAAATACAGACATTGAGTATTGATTTAACCAGAAATTGGGGCATGATTTTCTCGAGCAGATACAAGGAAGGATGAGGGTGGGGGAGGAATGTGTGTGAAAGAGATGAATTGACATAGGGTAGGAAGTCTGTGGATGAGGTAGGATAATCATGTTATTTATGGATACTGAAGTAAGTACCAAAAAACAAGACTACAAGTGGTTGACCGTGATCTCTTTATGGTGGGAGTGTTGGCCCTGTTTGGTTAAAAGAAATCTTACACACGTATTTAAGTACAATGAAGATAAAATTCAGATAAACCACAGACCACGTGACATCCACTTCTTTCCTGCTACCTCTTCTGGGTCTGTCTTCTGGAGTTTGGTCTGTCCCTCCACTTCCCACTTACTCCTAAGCCGCTCGTCTGGCTGTGGGCAAAACTGCTCTTGCTGCGGGTCACTAGTGACCGGCCTTGTGCCACAGCTGGTAGATGCTTTTCAGTTCTTTTTGTGACTTCTCGGCAGCACGCCTCCCTCCTTGAAATCCTGTCTGTGCTCACTTGCGTAAGGCAGCTCTCCCAGATGTGCTCCTCAGTCAGGTCCTCTCTCCCCAGCCCGCATGTCCTTCATCCCGCTATCTCATCAGCAGATGTTGGTCCAGTGTCGCTCTCTACTCCGTTCTGTCTTGGGCAGTGGGATCTGCCGTGATGGTTTCAGTCAGCGTGTGCTTTCGGCTCCTCAGCACCCTGACCGCACCTACTCCATGCCCCCCTTGGGAGGTCTGAAGGAGACCTAGGACTTGGTAGGTCCAGACCCAGAGCCCACAACACTCCCCTCTGCAGTCACGGTCTTCACCCTAAACTCCACACGCCAGTTGAAAACACCCCAGTGCAACATGCTGTGTAAGCCAGAAACCTTGACATTCGCCTCACCCTCATTCACAGCCCAAAGTCAAGCCCTGGTGATCTTTTCTCCTCTGATATGTATTCCGTAGCAGGAGTAACCTGAAAACCCATTACTTTCCAAAGCTCCTGTTGGCCTTCCTTGCCGTTTGCCTTTTTTTCCTTCAACTTTCTCCCTCCTCCCCCTCTGCCTCGTCCTTTCTTTCTGTCTTTCCCTTCCCTCTGCCCTCTTTTTTACCCACCCCCTTCCTCCTCTTTAACCCTTTTTGAAATCAAATTTGCTCTTCCTGTTTGTATAGGCTAGAGCTCCAGTTCACATACAGGGTGTTTTCTTTCTGGGCTAATAACAACTGGGGAGATGTTTCTGTAGGTCTCCTCAGGGGTGGTTCGTGTTCTGACCGTGGCATATGGCAGTGACGACTGTGAGGGTTTGTGACAGTGAGAGGACTGTTTTTGGTTTTATTCTGAACAAGGCCATTGATCTTCATGCAAAGCCAGGAGTAGGCAGAGGTGCACTGGCTGGTTGTGGCACCTCCAAGGACTCTGCAGATTCAGACACAAGTGTTCCCTCCTGCTGGTTTTCAGTGTGTTTGGCCGAGGACAGAAGCTCTGCAGACAGGGTGGTTATCACTGTTACTGTGAGAACAGCTGGCCCTTCTTCCCTCACGCTCCTCTCGCACCCAGGACAAGGAACCTTCTGTGGCTCCCTTGAGGGACCCCTCCCGCACAGGCTGTGGTCCCTGAGGGTTTGGCTGGGCCCCACAGAGCACTTTGTCTCCGGTGTGTAGCCCGGCGCCGTGGGTGTGCGCTGAGTGTTTGCCACCGAGGGAAAGTATGTGTGACATGATGTGACAGCAGTGGTCTGAGAGCCTTGGCTGATGGTCTGCTGTCCACCTATGGGGAAGCTGAATTAGCGTCCTGCATCCTGGTCCTGGCACTCTTCGTGCTTGATGTAGTTTTTATCAATAAACAGTTTATATGGATTCCATATTAGTTGCCCATCAGAATTTCTCATTCCTTTTCAGACTCATTTGTGAAGTTGAAGAAAATACACACATTCAGACTCCATCCCACAGTCTTTGGCAATACATGCACTTTAAAAGGAGACTTAGATTCTATGAACATTTATCTTTATGGCTAAGTATTATTTCTCCTAGAGTGGGCTGTCAAGTATATAAAATTCCATGATGCATAAAATCAGGAAAAACACTTGACTTTGTGCCTCTTACGTGTTTTCTGCATAGTGTGTGATCCTTTTTAAGTATGTGGGCAAGATCACATGATGGTTCTGGTGGTTCCTTGTTGGCTGGTGTTGGATGATGTATCTGCTGGAACTTGCATCTTGGTTTTGCTAGTACTGAACACTAATAGATGCCATAAAATCCATAGTACTTTAAAAAAGGATTTTAGGGGCACCTGGAAGTCTCCGTTGGTTAAGTGTCCGACTCTTGGTTTTTGCTCAACTCATGGTCTCACGGTTCGTGGGATTGAGCCCTGTGTCGGCTCTGTGCTGACAGTGTGGAGCCTGCTTGGGATTCTGTCTCACTCTCTCTCTCTGTCCCTCCCCTGTTTGCTCTCTCTCTCAAAATAAATAAACTTAAAAAAAGTTTTTAAATAGTAGTTAAAAACTCAAATATAGTTATCTGTACCTTTAACTTAATAGAGAAAGATAATCTACCGGCAGTAAATGATTATTGCAAAGAGTACTGTGAAAGGCATTTAAAAACCCAAGAATCAATTGAAGGATTCCTTTTTGACATTCAGATTCGTCGCATTAAAGAAATTCGTATCCTGCTGTAATACACATAAAATTTACTGCAGTCCATCCCATACCTTTTCATCTTGTAAAACTGAAAATGTACCCATTGACCGCTAACTCCCGTCCCTCTGCCCCCAGCCCCGGCACCCACCACTCCACTGTCTGTGACTGATTGTGACCTTCCGAGGATCAGAATTGTGGGGGGTGTGTCTTTTTGTGACTGGCTGGCTGGTTTCACTCAGCATGATGTACTCTGCTTATTCATGTTGTAGCATGTTGCAGAATTTCCTTCCTTTTTACACTGAATAGCGTTCCCTTTTATGTAAACGTCACGTTTTGTTACGCATTCATCTGTGGATGGACACTTGTGTTGCTCACATGCTTTAGCTATTGTGAGTAATGCTGCTGTAAATGTGGGTGTACAGATATCCCTTCAAGACTCTGCTTTCAGTTCTGTGGGGTATATACCCAGAAGTGTAATGGCTGGATCATATGATAATTCTATTTATAGTTTTTTGAGGATCCTCAACACTGATGACCACAGTGGCTGCGCTATTTTACATTTCTACCAACAGTGCACAAGGGTTCTCTTTTCTGTGTCCTCACTAATGCTAGTTTTCTGCCTTTTTAAAAATAGTCGCCATCTAATTATTGTGAGGTAGTATCTTATTGCAGTTTTGATTTGCATTTCCCTAATAAATCCATTACGTTTTCAAGTAGTAGTCTTTTTAAAAAATTTTTTTTAAGTTTCTTTATTTATTTTGAGAGAGAGAGCACATGGGAAGGGCAGAGAGGGAGAGAGGGGATGCCAAGCAGGCTCTGTGCTGTTAGTGTGAAGCCTGACATGGGGCTCAAACTCAGGAACGTTGATATCATGAACTGAGCCAAAATCAAGAGTTGGACGCTTAACCGACTGAGCCACCCAGGTGCCCCTCAGGGATGGTCTTTTAAGTTAACCGGTCCGTTTACAGATCTGATGGTCCTACTTCAGGAATTAGTGCAACATACTCCTTTTAAAGCTTCATGTTCCTTTTAGCATCAATTCAGGTCTTAGAACATAAAAGATTAAATGAACCCCAAGCACCTTGGTTTGATGTTTTCCAGCTAAGCTGTTTAGGGGGCAGATGAGAGTTTCTAAAGGCTCCTGCCATCACCTACTCACACCTTCTCAGAGCCCGCACCTTCCTTCTTTGTCGTGCATTTTGGTTTTAGTGAGAAAGGGAAGCATCACATAAATTTAGGACAGATGCACTGTTATGATAATTCAGAAATTTCTTGAAAGCAGAGTTTGCCATTTCCCTTGAAGGAGCATGAAATAGGTGAGGACGAGCAAGGTGATACGTCTTCACCATTCCACAGCTGCCCACAGAAGATCTCTGGAGATTACTTTCCCTTCTCTGATTGGCAGGGTGTCCTTGGAATGTGTCTGATCGCATCCGTTCTCTTCGCAAAAGCTCAGTGTGGCTTAGTTTAAAGGCAGTAAGACACACAGACTTAGGCTTTTGTGTATGATTCAGTCTTTTATTTCAACATCTGTGTTACAGATTTCCAATTGGCAAATAAATATAAAATCTAGATGGAAATGGTTTGGTGTTATTAATTTAAAATTTTAAGACAATTTGAAAGGAATACAGAATTGTTAATAGCTCGTGTTTGTAAGTCCCAGTTTCTTTCCTGCAGTTATGTGAAAAATGATAGGTGTGTATCACTATTTGTGATTTACTTAAATAACAAATGTTAGTTTTCACTGGTATTATTTATATCGTATTACCTTTCTGCCTCTTAAAAAAAATTTGAAGAAAGACCTATCCGTACAGGAATGTGAATATGGCATCATCAGCATAATCCATGGCTCAGTGAATTATTGCTGACTAAATATACCCATATAATCACAACCCAGGTGGAGAAACAGACTCTTGGCAGCATTGCAGAATGTGGAGGAAGAGTTCTCCCTTCTCGTCACTGCCCTGGTCCTAGAACTTCTGTGATCAGCTGTTTTTGAACTTTTTGTATTTGGTTCTCATGTATTATTTTGTGAGTGGTTTTCCAGAGAATCATTAGTTAGTTCATTCAGTTTCACTGTTAATGTAGTTGTTATGTTTCATGGTATGACTAAACCACAATATTTTTATCTAGTCTACTGGGAGTGGAGGTTGAGTTACTTCCAGTTTGGGGTTTTTACAAATACTGCTGCTTTGAAATTCTTGTACATATCTTTTGGTGACCATGTGCATGCATTTCTGTTGGGTATATATACCTCGGGTAGAATGTTCAACTTTAACATATAATTCCAAACTGTTTTTGAAAGCAGTGTACCACTTTATACTTAGCAGAGTATGTCAGAGTTCTTTTGGCTCTCAGTTTTACTGGCCTAATGATACCTCTTTTTAAACGAATTCTTAATTTTAATGTAGCCGTATTTAGCAATTTACTGTTTGTAGGTACCCTGTATAAGAAATCTTCCTCCCCACCCCAAAAAAGGAAATCTTTCCCCATTTCAAGATCATGAAAATAGTATGCAACATTTTCTTTTAGAAGCTTATGTGTTTGTATCTGTAATCTGTAGGGAATTAATTTTGGTGTGTGTTGTACTGGTTGTCTGATTGTCTTTTCCCCATATGGGTATCTAGTTGATCTGGCATTATTTATGGAAAGCATTACCTTCAATCCACTGCTCTGAGTGCCGTCCTTGTCACATAAATCTAGTGTCCATGGATGCATGAGGCTGTTTTTGGGTTCTTGGTTAGTTTCCATGAATTGATAACTGTTTTGGTCTCTTGTCTTAATTGCTGTAACTTTATAATAAATTTTGATACATGGTATCAGATCGTCCAGTTATAGCTTATTTGTTATGGTCTTGTTACTTATTGTTTTCATTTTATTACTGGCTATTGACCATTTAAATTTCTGTATAAATTTCAGAATCCTTTTGTTAATTTATACACAGAAAATTCTAGAATACTGATTGGATTTGTACTGAATTTTAAATCCATTTGGGGAAGAATTAACATTTTAATAATACTATTCTTTCTAATCTGTGAATATAATATACTCTTCTATTATTTAAGGCATTTTTACTTTTTCTCAATAATGTTTTATGGCTTTCTGGATAGAGATCTTGCATATCTTTGGTTACATTTCTGACTTTTTGGCGACATTATAAAATTGTAATTTTTTTCATTTATTCATTGTTAGTTGGGTTGATCAATGAAAGGCAAAACTGCAACCTGCAAAATAAAATGTGTGCCTTTATTTGGGGTCTTAAGGATTGCCCTCTGGGAGACACAGAGTTGACTAAAGTCAATAGTGTGCTCCAGAGAGATAGAGGAGGTTAGAGTTTTTAAAGAGGAAAGAGGGAATTTACATAGCTGGTTTTTTTTTTCTGGTTTTGGTTATTTTTATTTATTTTATTTTATTTTTTAAAATTTTTAAATTTTTATTTTTTATGAAATTTATTGTCAAATTGGTTTCCATAGATATCCAGTGCTCATCCCAACAGGTGCCCTCCTCACTGCCCATCACGCACTTTCCCCTCTCCCTCACCCCCCATCAACCCTCAGTTTGTTCTCAGTATTTAAGAGTCTCATGGTTTGCCTCCTTCTCTCTCTCTAACTTTATTTTCCCCCTTCCCCTCCCCCCGGTCTTCTGTTGAGTTTCTCAGAATCCACATATGAGTGATAACATATGGTATCTTTCTCTGCCTGACTTATTTCACTTAGCATAACACTCTCCGGTTCCATCCACGTTGCTACAAATGGCCAGATTTCATTCTTTCTCATCGCCAAGTAGTATTCCATTGTATATATAAACCACATCTTCTTTATCCATTTGTCAGCTGATGGACATTTAGGCTTTTTCCATAATTTGGCTATTGTTAAAAGTGCTGCTATAAACATTGGGGTATAAGTGCCCCTGTGCATCAGCACTCCTGTATCCCTTGGGTAAATTCCTAGCAGTGCTATTGCTGGGTCATAGGGTAGATCTATTTCTAATTTTTTGAGGCACCTCCACACTGTTTTCCAGAGTGGCTGCACCAGTTTGCATTCCCACCAACAGTGCAAGAGGGTTCCCGTTTCTCCATTTCCTTGCCAGCATCTCTAGTCTCCTGATTTGTTCATTTTAGCCACTCTGACTGGCGTGAGGTGGTATCTCAGTATGGATTTGACTTTATTTCCCTGATAAGCAGTGACGTTGAGCATATTTTCATGTATCAGTTGGCCATCTGGATGTCTTCTTTAGGAAAGTGTCTATTCATGTCTTCTGCCCATTCACTGGAAGACCCTGAATAGCCAAAGTAATACTGAAGAAGAAAACCAAAGCGGGAGGCATCACAATCCCAGACTTCAGCCTCTACTGCAAAGCTGTAATCATCAAGACAGCATGGTATTGGTACAAAAACAGACACATAGACCAACATGAAATAGAATAGAGACTCCAGAATTGGACCCACAAATGTATGGCCAACTAATCTTTGACAAAGCAGGAAAGAAGATCCGATGGAAAAAAGACAGTCTCTTTAACAAATGGTGCTGGGAGAACTGGACAGCAACATGCAGAAGAATGAAACTAGATCACTTACACCATTCACAAAGATAAACTCAAAATGGATGAAGGACCTGAATGTGAGACAGGAAACCATCAAAATCCTAGAGGAAAAAGCAGGAAGAAACCTCTCTGACTCAGCAGCAGCAATTTCTTATTTTACACATCTCCAAAGGCAAGGGGATTAAAAACAAAAATGAACCATTGGGACCTCATGAAGATAAAAAGCTTCTGCGCTGCAAAGGAAACAACAAAACGACAAGGCAACCGATGGAATGGGAAAAGATATTTGCAAATGACATATCAGATAAAGGGGTAGGATCCAAAATTTATAAAGAACTCCCCAAACTCTACACCCGAAATACATAGTTGTTTTGAACGAAGTGTGATTGGTACTGGTCTGGCTACCGTTAAACAAATCTATACCTGATTGCTTGCTAAGACTACTGCTAGGCAGGAAGTCCATTTATGTCCCTTCTAACATGCAACAGATGCCGTGGCTTTTAAGCTGGGTTCAACAACAATTCTGAGACTGAGACCTGAGGTATACTTGAGCCCACTTCCTCTCTGTTCTCCTGGCTCTTTTAAATCACTCTCTTAGTGCTTTCTTCATTGTATTCTCTCCGTTCTATATAAATAGGTAGTTTTCTGTACGGATCTTCTACCCATCCACTAATACTCTCAAAGGCATTTATTAATTTAATTCATATGTAGATTTTTTTGGATTTTTCCATAGAGAGAAGCATGTTATCTCTGAATGACAGTTTTAATTATTCTTTTCCAATCTGTATATATCTTATTTTTGCCTTATTGCACCAACTGGGTCTTCTGGTACAATGTTGAATAAAAGTGGTGAGTGTGGGTGCCTTAACTCATGCTTATTTGTAGAGATAAAACTTTCAACATTCCATTGAGTCTGGTTTGTCTGCCGTTGGTTTTATGTAGATACACATTTGCAGATAGAGGAGTTTCCCCTCTATTCCTATTTTGCTTTGAATGTTATGGTTGAAGAATTTTATCCAATGTTTTTCTGCATTTATTGAGCTGAATTTATGATTATTCTTTATGATTATTAATGGGTGAATTGCTAGGATTCTAACAACCTTGGTCACACTGTATTGTGCTCTACATATGTCTGGACTTGATTTGCTAATATTTTGATTAGGATTTTTGCATTCATGAATATGAATGACCTAAGGCCTATAATTTTCTCTCAGTGACCCTTTTCAGGTTTTGATATCAAGGTTACGTTGATGTCACATAACAACTTATGGGCATATTTCCTCTTTTTCTTTTGTCGGAAAGAGTTTCTGAAAGATTCGTGTTTTGTTTTTTTTTTTCTTCTTGAAATGTTTGGTAGAATATAAGGCGAAGCTATTTGGTTCTAGAGTTTTTCTTTGTGGGAAAGTTCTTAATTATCAGTCCAACCTCTTTTAATAGTTAAAGGCTTGTTTGCGGTTTCTGTTTCTTTGTGTCTGTTTTGGTAGTCGTTTGGTAGCTTAACCAAGGATTTATCAATTTTGTCTGTCTTTTTTTTTTTTTTTTTTTTTTAATTATTTTTCAACATTTTTATTTATTTTTGGGACAGAGAGAGACAGAGCATGAACGGGGGAGGGGCAGAGAGAGAGGGAGACACAGAATCAGAAACAGGCTCCAGGCTCTGAGCCATCAGCCCAGAGCCTGACGCGGGGCTCGAACTCACAGACCGCGAGATCGTGACCTGGCTGAAGTCGGACGCTTAACCGACTGCGCCACCCAGGCGCCCCTTGTCTGTCTTTTCAAAGAAGCAGTTTTTCCTTTTATTGAGTCTCTCTTTTGTATGTTGTCTAGTTTATTGATTTCTGTTCCGTGTGTGTGTGTGTGTAATTCCACTGTTTTGGTTTAATTTTTTATTTTAGATTTTCTTGAGATGGATGTTTAGATTATTGCTTTTTAGCGTCCCTCCCTTTTATGATATACGTTCAGGCTATAAATTTCTTTTTAAGTACATCTTAGAACTTTTGATGATTAGTATTTCATTCCTTTCATTAAATTTCCTGATTCTTATGGTGATTTTTTTCATCGACCTATAATGTTATTTAGAACATAGCAATTTGGGGGTTATCTTTTGTTACTGATTTCTTCTTCAGTTCTACCGTAGGCAGAAAGCAAACTATAATTTCAGTCCTTTGAAATTTGTCAAGACTCGCTTTACCCGGTGTGTGATCAATTTTGTAAACATTCCATGTGCCTTTAAAAGGAATGTGTGTTCTGCATTTGTTGACTGCAGAGGTTTATGTAAATGAGGTCAAGTTTGTTAAATGTTTTTGTAAATCTTCTCTGTTTAGTAGTCTCCTTTGTCAGTTATTGAGAGAAGTATGTTAAAATCTGTTATGACTGGATTTGTTTTTCTTTCAGTTTTGTCAGTTGTTTTGCTTTCTATGTTTTGACACTATGCTAAGGATATAAATCTTAAAATATTTTCTAATGGGTTGAGTCTTTTTATTATAATGAAATTACCCTGTTTTTCTTTTTTTTTAATTTTTTTTTCAACGTTTATTTATTTTTGGGACAGAGAGAGACAGAGCATGAACAGGGCAGGGGCAGAGAGAGAGGGAGACACAGAATCGGAAACAGGCTCCAGGCTCTGAGCCATCAGCCCAGAGCCCGACGCGGGGCTCGAACTCACGGACCGCGAGATCGTGACCTGGCTGAAGTCGGACGCTTAACTGACTGCGCCACCCAGGCGCCCCCCTGTTTTTCTTTAGTAACACTTTGTTAGTACGCTCTTTCCAGCTTTCTTTTTGATAATAATTCTGCATGGTATATGTATATATGTTTTTACCCTTTACAAACTTTTTGTGTCCTTATATTTGAGATCTGTCTTTTGCGAGCAGCATACAGATGAGTTTTTGTTTACATCCAGGCTCAAAATTGCTGTCTATTACTGAAGCTACACTGTTTAGATTTAATGTAGTTACTGATATATTTGGGTTTTAATCTGTCATTATAATATGTTTTGTATTCATCTTGCTCCTTTTTCTTTCTTCTTTGTTGTGTTGGGAGTGGTGTTCATAAAGCAGTATTCTTTAACCTCCTTCTGATAGCTTGGTGGTTATATGCTCTTTTAGAGGTGCTATCTTTTGTCCTTGATGTATCAATTTCTAAAAATTTTTTAATTTTTTCCAGATAATGCAAGGAACTTACACATAAATTATGTGTTCTAAATCTAGAAGACATTTTTGTTGTTTTATACAATCAGTATTTATTTAGATTTACCTACGTCTGTACCCTTCTCGTTGCTCTGAGTCTCTTTCTGCAATTTCTGAGTTGTCCTCTGGGATTCTTGTTCTGTCTGAGGAATGTCTGCATTCGTGGGACTGCTGTCGTGAAGTCTTGGCTCATATACACGATGCCTTACTCAGCTTTCAGTTTTGCAGGCAGAACAGTTTTGATTGGCAGCTCTTTTCTTGGTGATCTTTGAAGACAGGATTTCTTTATCTTCTGACTTCCATTGTTTTTGAGAAGTCTGCTTTTGAGGGTAGTATGTCTTTTCCTGTGGTGTCTTAAACCCTTCGCATTTATCTCTGGTTTCCAGCAGTTTTACTGTGAAATGCCTGGGTGGAGTTGTCTGTGTTCACTTGCTTTTGCTTTCTGGGAAGGATTCATGATTCTGAAGCTGAATGTCCTTCGCAGTTATGGAAGATTATCAGCCACTCTCTGTTCTGCTTCCTTCTTCCTTTCTCTGTTCTTAGGGTCACAGTGGAATGCAAGTCAGACCTTCTCAAGCCTATCCATGTATGCCTCATGCTCTTGTTGATCCATGCTTTCTTCTGCATGCTTTCTTTTGAAAATAGTTCTCAGGTTCACGAACTCTCTTTTCATCTGTATCTAATCTGGTGTTGAACCCTTCATTGAGTGCTTTAGTTATTAAACTTTTTCAGTTCTGCCCTTTTCATTTAGCTTTTTGTATTTCATGTTCTCTGCTGCAGTTTTCAGTCTTGTAATTTCTTGAACATATCAAGTATTGTTATTTTTTAAATGTTTTTTAATGTTTATTTTTTTATTTTTGAGGGAGAGAGAGTGAGCAGGCAGGGGAGGGGAGAGGGAGAGGGAGACAGGATCCAAAGCAGGCTCCAGGCTCTGAGCTGTCAGCAGAGAGCTGGACACAGGGCTGGAACTCACAAACAGTGAGATCATGACCTGAGCCAAAGTTGGACGCTTAACCGACTGTGCCACCCAGGTGCCCCAACAAGCATTGTTATTTAAAAAAAAATTTTTTTATGTTTGTTTACTTTTGAGAGAGAGTGTGAGTAGGGGAGGGGCAGACACACACACACACACACACACACACACACACACACACACACACACATCTCAAGCAGGCTCCAGGTTCTGAGCTGTCAGCACAGATGCGAGGCTTGAACTCAGGAACAGCAAGATCATGACCCAAGCCAAAGTCGGGTGCCTAACCGACTAAGCCACCCAGGCGCCCCAAGCGTTGTTGTTTTGTTTTTTTTTTTAATTTTTTTTTTAACGTTTATTTATTTTTGGGACAGAGAGACAGAGCATGAACGGGGGAGGGGCAGAGAGAGAGGGAAACACAGAATCAGAAGCAGGATCCAGGCTCTGAGCCGTCAGCCCAGAGCCTGACGCGGGGCTCGAACTCGCGGACCACGAGATCGTGACCTGAGCTGAAGTCGGACGCTTAACCAACTGAGCCACCCAGGTGCCCCCCAAGCGTTGTTACTTTAAAGGCCATGTCTAATCCCTCACCATCTAGAACTCTTCCTGCAGTTTGTATTGTTTTTGTTTTGCTTTTCTTGTTATGGTGATACTGTCTTACTCTTTGTGGATTTGGTTATTTTTACGTGTGTTCCAGATCCTGTAATGAAAAACTATAGGTATGAATTGAAACTCAGGAGGATGTTATCCAGAGAGGGTTTATGTTTGCTTCTGACTGACAGACGGCTAGGGTCCCCAGTAGTCCTGGATTACATTAATCTCATCAGCAGTTGAGATGATTTGAAGTTTAAGAAAATGGTAATTTTGTAGTTAATTAGCTACTTTCATTTTTGCTAGGTAATTATTTTATGCGTGAAGAATGAATTCTTTGTAGTTTTCTTACTCGTAGGATGCAGCACTTTGGTGTCTGGATTTAAAATTTGGGGGGATTACAATATTCCCCTCCTCGTGGTAGGCACTCACTGCTGATTTTAATCGTCTTAGCCTTGTGTCTGCTGAAAGCTTTGCTGCTTTCAAAACCGCCAGGTGCTTGTATTGGAGAAATGTGACTCTATACACAGGGTTTACCTCTTGGTTTTCTGTTTTCCTCAATCTTAAATTCTGTAAGTTTTCAGTGCTCTGTTTGATGCCTTCAAATAGGTTTTTTCTTCTCAGTTCATCTTTTCAGGTTCTCATGAGCAGGTACTTTGCTATTACCAAACTACAGCATTCTGAAGTAAATTTTATTCCAGATTTCCAACAATTAATGAACATATTATATGCCTAACTAGTCATACACAACTCAGTTTTCTTCGAAGTAATTACGTGTATTTTTTTATTTTATTTATTTATTTTTTTTAATTTTTTTTTCAACGTTTATTTATTTTTGGGACAGAGAGAGACAGAGCATGAACAGGGGAGGGGCAGAGAGAGAGGGAGACACAGAATCGGAAACAGGCTCCAGGCTCCGAGCCATCAGCCCAGAGCCCGACGCGGGGCTCGAACTCACAGACCGCGAGATCGTGACCTGGCTGAAGTCGGACGCTTAACCGACTGCGCCACCCAGGCGCCCCTACGTGTATTTTTTTTAAAGAACAGGTATAAATTAATAAGTTCATGTATCTCAGTTTTCATAGATTTCCTTTCAAATATTGGTAACCAAAATATGGCTATAGCAAATAGTTGTTTTACTTTTTTTTTTTTTTTTTAATGTTATTATTTTTGAGAGACAGCGAACAGGAGAAGGATAGAGAGAGGGAGACACAGAATCTGAAGCAGGCTCCAGGCTCTGAGCTGTTGGCACAGAGCCCAATGCGGGGCTCAAACTCACAGACTGTGAGATCATGACCTGAGGTGAAGTCGGACACTTAACCGACTGAACCACCCAGGTGCCCTTGTAGCTAATAATTTTTATAATGCTGGGGTAAATACTACTTCTTTGATGGTTCGTGGCAAACACTCATTCAGAGACTGATAAAAGTCAAAGATAAGTCCTTTGAAGGGAATAAATTCAGATTCATGAAAAGTATTCATTGTGGGGAGCCTGGGTGGCTCAGTCGGTTAAGCGTCCGACTTCGGCTCAGGTCATGATCTCGCGGTCCGTGAGTTCGAGCCCCGCATTGGGCTCTGTGCTGACCGCTCAGAGCCTGGAGCCTGTTTCAGATTCTGTGTCTCCCTCTCTCTCTGACCCTCCCCCGTTCATGCTGTCTTTCTCTGTCTCAAAAATAAATAAACGTTAAAAAAAAAATTAAAAAAGTATTCATTGTATTGTTTCTATTTTTCTCACGTAACAGATTCTTTCTGATACTGGGTCCATTTTATTATGATTAAAATATTTTTTATTTTGTGAAATGATGGTAAAACCAGTGTCTTTGGTTTGCTGTGTGTAACAAAGTGCTACAAACTGGGTGGCTTATAAACAATAGACATTTATTTCTCACAGTTCTGGAGGCTGGGCGTCCATTCAGGGTGCCGGCAGGGTTGAGTTACAGGCCTTCTAACCCAGTGGACTATTGAATTCTCTTTCTGTCGTACGTGGTAGAAGGACCAAGAGATATCTCTGGGGCTACTTTTATGAGGACATTAATCCCATTCATGAAGTCTCTACTCTCCTCATCTTCTAAAGGACACACCTCCTAGGATACCATCACTTCAGGCACTCGGTTTTTTTTTTAGCACATGAGTTTTGGGAAGCACATAGATGGACACCATGACCAGGTGAAAGTTATAGATCAACATAAGGAAATCCATCAATGTAATACATCACATTAGTAGAAGGAAGGAAAAAAGTATTGTATCAGTTGAAAACTAGGACCTGTAGGACCTTCCTCAACATGATAAGGACATTGATAAAAACCCAAACTAATACTATACTCAGTGATGAAAGACTGGAACCTTTCTCCTTAAGATCAAGAGCAAGACAAAGATGCCCGCTTTCATTACTGCTGTTCAACATCGTATTGGCAACCTTGGTGAGAGGAATTGGACAAGGAAAAGAAATCAAAGGCATTCAAATTGGAAAAGAAGCAATGGAACGGTATTTGATAACATGGTCCTGTTATTTAGAAAATTCAAAAGAAAGCCACAAGAAAGTCATTAGAACTAATAAGTTCAGCCAAGTTGTAGGGTAATCAGTTGGGTTTCAGTACACCAGTAGTGAACAATCAGAAAAGGAAATTAAAGCAATTCCATTCACCTTGGCATGTAAAAGAACGAAATACCTAGGAGTAAACTTAACCATTGGAGGTGAAAGACTTGTACACTATAAATTATAAAACATTGCAGAAGGAAATTAAAGAACACCAGAATAAATGGAAAGACATCTTGGGTTCATGGATGAGAAAACTAAATACTACCCAAAGCAGTATAGAGTTCGGCACAATCTCCATGAAAGTTCCAGTGGCCTTTTTTTCCCCTCCAGAACGAAAAAGCCAATCTTGAAATTCATGTGGGATTTGAAAGGGCCCTGGATAGCCAAAACGATCTTGAAAAAGAACAAAGTTGAAAGACACACACTTCACCGTGTCAAAACTTGCTTCAGAGCTACAATAATCAGAACAGTGTGGTACTGACATAAGGATAGATGTATGGAATTTAGAAATCTAAAATAAATTCATACACATTTGGCCAATTGATCTGTTTTTCATTTTAATTTTGGCATAGTAAACCTATGGTGTTATATTGATTTCAGGTGTACGATGCAGTGATTCAGTACACACACACACACACACACACACACACACACACACACCCCAGCGCTCATCATGACAAGTACACTTCTTAATCCCCTTCACCCATCCCCCCACCCCTCCCTTCTGGTAACTATCAGTGTCCTCTGTAGTTAAGATTCTGTTTCTTGATTTGCCTCTTTTTATTCCCCTTTGCTCATTTGTTTTGTTCAGTTCCACATAAAAGTGAAATCATACTGTGTTTGTTATTCTCTGATGGACTTATTTTGCTTAACATTATACTCTAACTCCTTTATTATGGCTGAGTAATAGTCCATTGTGTATATATACATCTTCTTTATCTGTTCATCTATTGATGGACACTTGGGCTGCTTCCATCATTTGACTATTGTGGATAGTGCTGCTATAAACATCAGGGTGTATGTCCCTTTTAATTAGTGTTTTTGTATTCTTTGGATAAATGCCTAGTAGTGTGATTAGTGGATGATAGGGTAGTTGTTTAGAGAGACCGCAAGTGTGGGAGAGGGGCTGAGGGAGAGAGAGACACTCTTAAGCAGGCCCCACACTCAAATTGGAGCCCAGTGCAGGGCTTGATCCCACAACCCTAGTATTGTGACCTGAGCCAAGTATCATGACCTGAAATCAAGAGTCAAATGCTTAACAAACTGAGCCACCTGGGTGCCCCTCATAGAGTAATTCTATTTTTAACTTTTTGAGGCACCTCTATACTGTCTTCCAGGTTTGGCCAATTGATTTTTGACAAGGGAATTAAGTCCATTCAATTAGGAAACCATAGTGTCTTCACAAGATGGTGCTGGGATAACTGGATTTCCACATATAAAAGAATGAGTTTGGATTCCTTCCTTATACCATAGACAAAAATTCAAAATGGTTCAATGACTGAAACAGAAGAACTAAAACTGTAAGACTTCTTAGAAAAAAACATAGGGGTTAATCTTTATACTTTATACCTTAGATATTACTTTGGAATTGACATGAAAAGCAAGAGCAATGAAAGAAAAGATGTATCTATTATACTTTATCCAAACTAAAAACTTTTGTGCATCATAATCATAGGATATTATCAAAGTGAAAACATAACAAAATGGGAGAAAAGATTTGCAAAATATATGGATAAGGGGTTAATATTTAGAATATGTAAAAAACCCCCTCAACCTATCAACAAAAAGATGACACAGTTAAAAAATGAGCAAAGGACTCCAATAGACATTTCCCCAAAGAGGATAGGTAACCAGTGAACACGAAAAGATGCTCAACATCCTTAGTCATTAGGGAAATGCAAGTCAAAACTACAATGAAATACTTCACACCTACTAAGATGGCTACTAAAACCACATTGAGATGCCATCACACACCGGTCAGAGTGGCTAAAATGAACAAGTCAGGAAACAACAGATGTTGGCAAGGATGTGGAGAAATGGGAACCCTCTTGCACAGTTGGTGGGAATGCAAACTGGTACAGCCACTCTGGAAAACAGTGTGGAGTTCCCTTGAAAAATTAAAAATAGAATTACCCTACAACCCAGCAATAGCACTACTAGGAATTTATCCAAAGGATACAGGAGTGCTGATTCATAGGGGCACATGTACCCCAATATTTATAGAAACACTATCACCAATAGCCAAATTATGGAAAGAGCCCAAATGTCCATTAACTGATGAATGGATAAAGAAGGTGTGGTTTATATATACAATGGAATAGTACTTGGCATTGAGAAAGAATGAAATCTTGCCATTTGCAACAACGTGGATGGAACTGGAGGGTTTTATGCTAAGTGAAATAAATCAGCCAGAGAAAGAGATCATGTATTTTCACTCATATGTGGAACTTGAGAACCTTAACAGAAGACGATGGGGGAAGGGGAGGGTAGGGAAAAAAATACAGAGAGGGAGGCAAACCATAAGGAACAAACTGAGGGTTGAAATGGGGGCTGAGGGGAGGGGAAAATGGGTGATGGGCATTGGGGAGGGCACTTGTTGGGATGAGCAGTGGGTGTTGTATGTAAACGATGAATCATGGGAATCTACTCTTAAAGCCAAGAGCACACTGTATACACTGTATGTTAGCAACCTTGACAATCATATTAAAAAACAGAATGGCAAGTGTCAGCTGGGAAGTGGAGAAATTGGAACTTTCACATGTTGCTTGTGTAATGTAAAATGGTGTAGCCACTGTAGAATACAGTTTCGTAAAATGTTGAGTGTAGAATTAATGATCCAGCAGTCCCACTTCTGGGGATATACCGAAGGGAATTGAAAGCAGGACCAGGACACACACTTGTATGCCAGTGTTCATTGCAGTTTTTCACAGTATCCAAACTACAGAAACCACGCAAGTGTCCATCAGCACATGAGTGATGCCACTGAACTGTACACTTAAAAATGGTTAAGATGGCAAGTTTTACGTTACATATACTGCACCATAGTTTAAAAAATTAATACTACATACCCAAAACCTCTGAGTTGTATATTTTTGGTGGGTGAAACAGTATGTGAATTATGTCTCAAAGGTGTTATAAATAAAGGGTTAACCTCTATTTTCCTACATACATTTTGTTTTTTAAAGTAGTATTCTGTCAAATCCGGGAGTCTGGAAAGATTTTTTTTTTTTTGCCTTACTAGTATAGCTAATAAAATAATTGAAATACGTTTGTTGTTAATTAGGAATCGTGATCAGTATTTAAATGGTGTTACTTTCTGTAGCTAAACTAGTATAACTTGCTTTAAATAAATCTGTTAGGAAATCTACTTCGAGTGTCTGTTTTGCCAGCTCTCCACATTCTATACTTGTTACATATGGAAATTGGACAGCAACTGATTGCTTTGGGGTATTTGAGGGAATATAGTTGCTCTTTAGTCTTGACACTGGTAGCCAACCACTTATTATCATAGACTAGACTAGCTTTATTTCTTCTCCTTTTATTTTTATTTATTTGTTTAATTTCAGGGCTTGTTGGGGAATGTATTCAATCAGTAAGTGCTTATATTGTATACTTTGTGGTACAACTTGTTAAGGGCATAAAGTTTGAAATATATGGCCTGCTTTTAGAAAACTTGATGTTGGGTAATGTATATAAAATAATTATGTAGCAATCAATAGAGACATGGAATTAATTGTAATTGTAGATTTTACATATGTTAAGTTGGTATAATAATAACTGAATACAATTTAATTGTAACTTTAACTGAATAATAACTAATAATAAAGCCAGTTATAATAAATAAAATTGTGAGAGACTAACAAAAGACCAAACACAGCAAAGAAACTAATGCTAGTGTAGATTAAAATTTTATGTATGATTAGAAAGGTAACACCGTTCATTAGAGAAGAAAGAAATCTTTCAGTAAACCATGCCAATGCAGTTGATTACCTCTCTGGGGTAACCTTCTGTATTTTACCCCACGGTTTCCGTTTGGGCATGTAAGACGCTTGGATTTGCCACTCCATCCTAATAACAAGAACTGAACTGAAAAACCAGCAAATCTACTGAGATTATGAGAGCAGGAAGGCCACAGGACAAATGGCTGCCACAGAAGTTGGAGACGCAGAAAGGCAAATAGAATCAAAACTTACCAGAGCAGAAACCCACCAGCAGAAACATCTGCAGGAACCATTGCTGGGTAAGAAAACCTGAATGTGATTGATGAACTCCTGGAGGCTCAGCATGGACAAGTCTGAGTTAAAAATCCAGGGGGACCAGCATCATAGGGGCCCCCCACACTTTTGTAAGACTTATCTCCAGGAGCTCTCCCAGGTCCTTCTAGTAAATATAGGACAAAAAATGCCCTTGTGGTTCCCTTGCGACTGGGGTCAGGGGGAGAGGAACCATTTTAAAATCTGCCAGAACATTCTGTTCTTAACAAGGCCTGCCCGCTAGAGAAAGTTTCACCAGAGCCTGACTGACCTAGGGAAGAGAAATACCCAAGTCCAGCTCACTCCTAGCAATCCTGTTCCACCTAATGGGGTAAATAAAAGTGAGAAGTACTTGTCAAGTTCACAGTGTATGGGCACAGGCTCACCAAAACACTGAGACTAATCCTGGGACTATAGAAAGCATTCCCTTCCCACATTTTACACTGAATTACTAAACACCTGCTTATGCAGTTCCTTTTACTTAGTACATTCCACCTCTCTCTCTTTTTTAATGTTCATTATTGAGAGAACGTGGGGGGAGGGACAGAGAGAGAGAGAGACATGGAATCTGAAGCAGGCTCTAGGATCTGAGCTGTCAGCACAGAGCCTGACATGGGACTTGAACTCAGAAACCGTGAGGTCATGACTGATTGGATGCCAGCTAACTCAGCCACCCAGGTGCCCCAGCGTCTACCTTTCAAAGGAAAATACAAGTCATACTCAAAGGCAAAACAAACACAGGACTTTAACAAGCATCTGAACCTGGGTCAACATGGCAGGGATATTGGAATTATCAGAACAGGAGGTAAAAAAAACAAAAAAACAACTGATTAATAGGCTAGGGACTTCAATGTAAAAAAACAGAAAACATGCAAAATTAGATGAATACTGTAAACAGATGAAAAGTCTAAAAACACCGAAAAGAAATGCTAGAGTACAAACACATTGCAATGGAAATGAAGACTACTTTTGATGGGATCAGTACACTGGACATGGCTAAGGAAGGAATCTCTGAACTTAAGGATATGACAATAAACTTCTAAAACTGAAAAGCAAAGAGCAGAAAGACTGAAGGAAAAAAAAAACATGCAAGGACAATGGGACAACTACAAAAGGTATATCATACGCAAAATGGGAAAGCCACGGGAGAAGACAGAAGAACAAAAGCAATATTTGAAGCATTCATGATGACAGATTTCCCCAAATTAATGTCCAACCAGATCAAGAAGCTCAGAGAATACCTAGCAGAATAGATGCTGTCAAAACCACACCTAGGTATATCATTTTCAAACCTCAGAAAATCCAAGATTAATCCTAAAGAAGCCAGAGGAAAAAAAAACACCTTACTTATAAAGGAGCAGAAATAATAAATACATCAGATTTCTTCTCAGAAACCATGCAAGCGAGAAAACGGAGTGAAATATTGAAAGTATTGAGAGGAACCTGCCCCCCCCCCCGCTCCCCTCCATCACCAAATTAGAATTGTATATCCTGCAAAACTGTCCTTCCAGAAGTGGAGAAATACTTATGAGACAAACATTGGCAGAATTTGTTGCCAGTAGACCTGCCTTGGAAGAAATGTTAAATGAAGTTCTTTAGAAGGAAAAGGCTACATGTCAGAAACTCAAACATACATAGAAGATCATTGGAAATTGAGTAAGGGTAAAATAAACCTGTTTTTCTTATTCTTAATTGATCTAAAAGATAAGTTTGTTCCCAATAGCAACAATGTACTTTTATGTGCTTGTGTGCATCTGGATATTTATGTATGCTCATGCATAAGTGAAAGGAATGACAACAATGATAAAAGGTACAGAAGAGAGGTATTAGGAACATTTTGTTAATAGGTACTTCTACCTGTAAATCTAAGTAGTGTTATTTAAAAATAGACATGGTTAGTTTTAAATGTATATTGCAATATTTAGGGCAGCCACTAAAAAGTAACAACAAAAAAAGTAAAATTAATATGCTACTATAGAAAAAAATAGATGCATATAAAGTACTCAAAATGACAAAAGAGAATATGGGTGGAAATCAAAAGCAGGCACAGGGAACAAAGGCCTAGAAAACAGCAACAAATATAATAGACATTAATTCAACTATAGCAAATAATCACCTTAGACAACATGGTTTAAATGTAACAATTAAAAGACGAGATTGTCAGAGTTAATTAAAAAAATAGGACCCAACCATATGTTTTCTACAAGAAATCCATTTTAAATATACACTAATAGTGGGGTGCCTGGGTGGCTCAGTTGGTTGAGCCTCTGACTTCGGTTCAGGTCATGATCTCATGGTCTGTGGGTTTGAGCCCTGTGTTGGGCTCTGTGCTGACAGCTCAGAGCCTGGAGCCTGCTTCAGATTCTGTGTCTCCCTCTCTCTCTCTGCCCCTCCCCTGTTCATGCTCTATTTCAAAAATAAATAAACATTTAAAAAAATTTTTTTTAAATATACACTAGTAGATGAAAATAAATGGGATAGAAAAGATAATACCATGCTGACACTAATCAAAACAAAGTTGGAGTAGCTATACTAATTTCAGATGGAGCAGATGTCAAAGCAAGGAATATTAATGGGTATGAAGAGCATTATGTGAAGAGATTCATACTCAAAGATGGTATAACAGTTCTTAATGTGTGTGCCTAACAACAGTGTGTCAAAGTATTTCAGGCAAAAACTATTAGAACTGCAAGAAGTGATAGATAAATGCACTGGTATATTGGAGATTTCAACACCCCTCTCAGAAATGGACAGGTGCAGTAGGCAGGAGATAAGCACACAGTTGAACTCAACAATATTAATTGGATATCAACATCTATAGACCACCTCATTCTACAACAAAAGAATATACATTTTAAGCTCACATGGATCATTCACATCCTCAGCCATAAAACTCAATAAATTAAAAAACCTTAGAAATCATACAATATCTGTTGTTAGAATTAACAGAATTAAAATAGAAATCAAGAGAGGTGCCTGGGTGGCTGGGTTGAGCATCTGACTCTTGATTTTGGCTCAGGTCATGATCCCAGGGTAGTGGGATCGAGGTCCCATCGGGTTCTGCACTGAATGTGGAGCCTGTCTGGAATTCTCTCCCTCCCCCGCCTCTCTCTCCCTCCCCCTCTACCCCTCTCCCTTTCTTGGGTGCACTCTCTTAAAACAAACAAAAATTCAAGAAAACAGAAAAATAGCTTTAAATCTCAAAATACTTCAACATTAAACAACATACAGGCTGGAAAAGAAATCTAAAAAATTTTTTTAGATTTCAATTAAATGTAAATGAGAATGAAAATATATCTCATCAAAATTTGTAGAATACAACAAAAGCAGTGCTTACAGGGAAATGTATAGCATTGAATGTATATATTAGAAAAGAAGAAACATCTAAAACCAGTATTCTAAGTGTTCACCTTAGGACACAAGAAAAAGAAAATTAAACCCAAAGTAAGCAGAAGAAAAGAAATAGCAAGAATTAAAGCAGAAAAATGAAACTAAGTAGGAAATCAGTGGAAAAATCAATGCAGTCAAAAGCTAGTAGTTTGAAAAGATCAATAGAATCAGTAAGTCTCTATACAAGCCTTAGAAACAAAGACACAAATTATTAATCTAAGAAGTAAAAGAAAAGCTATCACTACTGATCCTCTAGACCATAGAAGTATAGTAAAGGAATACTGTGAACAACTCTCTGCCCACAAACTTGATAACAGATGAAATAGATCAATTTCTTGAAAGGCATAATCTGGCAAGACCCATGCAAGAAGAAATAGATAACCTGTTTACACCTTTATAAAAGAAATTGAATCGGTAGTTAATAACCTTCCAAAACAGAAAGCACCAGACCCAGATGGGTTCTTGATTTTTATGCATCTATTAAAATAATGTAATTTTTCTTTAGCCTGTTAATAGATGCATAAAAATCATTTGACAAAATCCAGCACTCATTCATAATAAAAACTTCAATCAAACTAGGAATAGAAATTACCTACAAAAGTTCTACACTGACATCATCATACTTAATGATGAGAAACACAGGTTTCTTGATGAAATCAGGAACAAAGCAAGGATGTCTCTTCTTACCATGCCCTTTTCAACATGGTATTGGAAGTCTGAGCTAAAGCAATAAGACAAGAAAAGGAAATAGAAGTATAGAAATTTGGAAGAGAGAAAACTATTTTTGTTGACAGATGACATGATTGTCTACACAGGAAATCTGAAAGAATTGATAGGTACCTGGAACTAATAATTATAGCAAAGTTAATATATAACAATATATAAAAGCCTATCACTCTCTTATATATCAGCAATGAACAAATTGTGAAGTTAAAAACACATCACCATTTATATTATCACCCCCCAAATGGAATACTTACGTATAAACCTAACAAGATATGTATAAGATCTATATGCGGAAAACAAATTTCTGATGAAAAAAAAATAAGTGGAGAGAGAACACTTGTTCAGGGATAGGAAGACTTAATATTGTCAACATGTCGGTTCTTCCCAACTTGATCTATGGTATAGATTCAGTGCGGTCCCAATAAAAATCCCAGGAAGTCATATTTTGGATATCAACATAGTGGTTCTGAAATTCATATGGAATGGCAAGAGATCCAGAATAGCCTACACAATGAGGACAGGGTGGTATTGGTAAAGCAACAAATACACCAGTGGAACAGATGGGAGAGCCCAGAAGTAGACCTGCATAAATATAACCAACTGATCTTTGATAAAAGAGCAAAGGTAGTACGATGGAACAGATATAATCTCTTCATCAGATAGTGGTGGGACAACTGCATTCATATGCCAAAAAAAAAAAAAAAAAAAAAGAATCTAGACACAGACCTTGTACCCTTCATCAAAATTAACTCAAAATGAATAGAATCATAGACCTAAAATGTAAAACTTCTAGAAGATAACATAGGAGACAGCTTAGGTGTCCTGGAGTATGGCAGTGACATTTTAGTAACAACACCAAGACACGACCCTTGAAAGTAATAATTGATAAGTTGGACTTGATGAAAATTAAAACTTTGAAGAGAATGAGAGGACAAGCCACAGACTGGGGGAATATTTGTGAAAGACACCTGCTAAAGGACCATTACCAAAATGTACAAAGAACTTTTTTTTTTTAATGTTTATTTACCATGAGAGAGCAAGCACGTGCAGGGGCGTGAGGCAGAAAGAGGAGAGAGAGAATCCCAAACAGGCGCCACCATGTCAGTGCAGAGCCCGACTGAGGGCTCGAACTCACGAACCACCAGATTGTGAGCTGAGCTGAAATCAAGAGCTGGATGCTCAACTGACTGAGCCACCCAAGTGCCCTGGAATGTACAAAGAACTCTTAAGTAAGAAGATGGATGTGATTAAAAAATGAACAAAAAATTTGAACTTACATCTCACCAAAGATGAGATAGAGGTAAAAAGTAAGTGTATGAAAAGATGTTCAACATCCTATGTCATAAGAGAATTGCAAATTAAAACAACATTAATTTCTCACTACACATCTGTTAGAATGGCTAAAATCCAAAAAACACCGATTGCTGATGAGAATGTGGAGCCATGGGAACTTAGTCATTGCTGGTGGGAACGCTAAATGGTGCAGCCACTCTGGAAGGCCGTTTTCTTAACAAAACTAAACATACTCTTACCATCCAGCAGTTGCACTCCTTGTTATTTATCAAAAAAGCTGACCATGTACACATAGAAATCTTTACAGGGTTGTTGATAGCAGCTTTAATTCATAATTGCCAAAATGTGGAAGCAACCAAGATATTCTCTAGTCAGTGAATGGATGAACTGTGTTATGTCCATTCAATGGAATATTATTCAGCACTAAAAGGAAATGAACTGTCAAACCGTGAAAAGATACGGAGGACTCTTAAATGCATAGTACCAAGTGAAGTCAACCCCAAAAGGCCACATACTGTATGATTCCAGCTATAGGACATTCTGGAAAAGGCCAATGATGGAGGCAGTAAAAAAAAAAAAAATCAGTGGTTGCCAGGAATTGGGGACACGGAGGGATGAGTAGGTGGCACACAAAGGATTTTTAGGCAGGGAAACTATTCTGGGTGATACTTTGATGGTATATACTTGTCTTAATGTGTATGTGCAAACCCATAGGGTGTACGGCCCCAAGAGTGAACCAACCATGAGCTGAAGCATGGGCTTTGGGGGAAATACTGGTATGCCAGTGCAGGTTTCTTGACTGTAACAAATGTCATTTCTGGTTTGGGGTGTTGATAAGGCGGGGGGGGGGGAAGTGCGTGGGGACATGGGATTCCTGGTGTGTCCTGCTGAGTTGTGCTATGAACCTAAAACTGATCTATAACACAATGTTTATTAGTGTTACATTATAAAAAGTTATTCTCAGATGGATTAAGAAGTCAATGTTTAAAAACATTAAAACAGGTGCCTGGGTGGCTCAGTCAGTTAAGGGTCCAACTCGATTTCAGCTTAGGTGACGGTCTCAGGGTTGTGAGATTGAACTCCATGTCAAGCTCCATGCTGGGTGTGGAGCCTGCTGAAGATTTTCTCGCTCCTTATACCACTCACTCTCTCTAAAAAGCAAAAACAAAACAGAACAAAACCAGGGAAATACATTTGAATATTTTTTCTGACTTGAATGTGAAAGGACTTATAATCAGAAAAGTTAACATAAAAGAATTCATGGTTAGCTAGATTTCCATATAATTTCATTTAGTGTTTACTAAGAGAGAAAAGTATTTTAGGAATAATCTTAATATAAAAAGACATTAATATCTAAATAGGAAAATGCTATGAATAGGCTATCAATGAAAAGTAATTTGAAATTACTAGTAGGTTGTGGGAAAATTTCAACCTAACCTAAGTAATCAATACACATTATACAATTGGATTTAGTTTTAAGTTTCATGGAATATTTGATGTAAATATGTCAAAATATTTACAAAACATATTTGTTAGACAACATGAGACAAAAACCTGGACCCACTCACCACTGGAAGCAAACTTCAGAACACACTTGATTATGTGTGTCCTCCCAGTGTGGTCCTGTTGGGTACACTGTTTTCTCAGCCTCCCATTATTGTTTCAATTTCCTTTGTCACGTTTATCACTTTTGCAATAAAAAGTTTGCCCATATATGTATTTATCTGCAAGCATTGTATTACTTAATTTTGCTTATTTTTAATTTCCTGATTGATTTCTCTTACTCTCTTTTTTTTCCCTGTTTGTAGCATTTGCATGATGTTAAAGAAGATACGGGGCGCCTGGGTGGCTCAGTTGGTTGAGCATCCGACTCTGTTTTGGTTCAGGCAGGTCATGATTTCACAGTTTGTGAGATCGAGCTCTGTGTCAGGCTCTGTACTGACAGCATGGAGTCTGCTTAAGACTCTCTCTCCCTCTTTCTCTGTCCCTCCCTTGCTCGTGCTTTCTCTCTCAAAAAAAAAAAAAAAAAAAAGATACACAGATGGAAGGGATTGCGTTAAATTTGGATTCGTACGGGTAGAGAATATCAGTATCACCTGGGGGCTTGCCACAGTTACTTGGACCAACTCAGACCCATTAGGATGGCTCGTATCAAAACCAGAAAATTATAAGTGTTGATGAGAATGTGGAGAAATTAGAACCTTGTGCACTACTGGCGGGAAAGTAAAAGGGTGCATCTGCTGTGGAAAACAGTTTGGTGGGTGTTTAAAAAATAAAACTTGTGGGGCACCTGGGTGGCGCAGTCGGTTAAGCGTCCGACTTCAGCCAGGTCACGATCTCGCGGTCCGTGAGTTCGAGCCCCGCGTCGGGCTCTGGGCTGATGGCTCAGAGCCTGGAGCCTGTTTCTGATTCTGTGTCTCCCTCTCTCTCTGCCCCTCCCCCGTTCATGCTCTGTCTCTCTCTGTCCCAAAAAAATAAATAAACGTTAAAAAAAAAATTTTTTTTTTTAAAATAAAACTTGTAATTGCCAGTTCACATGGCAGTTATGCTTCTGGGTATATCAAAAGCAGGATCTCAAAGACATATTTGTATACATGTGTTCATAGCTACGTTATGTGCTAAACGTGGAAGTAACCCAAGTGTTCATCACAGATGAGTGGATAACAAAATGCAATGTATATGTGCAATGGAATAATATTCAGCCTTAAAAAGGAAGAAAATTCTGTAATCTGCTACAACGTGGGTGAACATTGAGGACATTTTGTTAAGTGAAATATGTCAGGTACAGAAGGACAAAAACTGTCTAATTCCACTTCTAATTCCACAGTTCTAAGGTACTTAGATTCGTCACAAAGTCGAAGTAGTACAGTGGGTGCCAGGGGTTGGGGGAGGAGGGGAAGTACTTAGGGACTAACGGGTGCAGAGATTCAGTTTCACAAGAGGAAGTGAGTTATGTGACTGGATGGTGGTGACTGCTTCAGGACATTGTGGATGTGGTTAATGCCAGTGAACTGTACGTGTAAAAATGGTGACGCTGGTTTATGTTATGTCTATTTTACCACAGTAAGAGAAATTGGGGGGAAAATTAGTGGGAAGTGTTTGGTTTTGTATTTTTATTTTTTAAACTATAAGCCTCTTGAGAGCCACTTTCTGAAGGAGCTCATCTTCTTAAGGGGAGCCCAAAAGATTGAGGAGTTTTTTTGTTTTTTGTTGTTGTTGTTGTTGTTTTTTTTTTTTTTTTTTTTTTTTTTTTTTTTTTTTTTTTTTTTTTTGTCTATCATGTCCCTCTGAGGCCACCTTGGAAGACAGATGAAAGATGAAGTCTGTCCCTTCTTAGTGGAACTGATGGATCTTCTGAGGAATTTATAATTATTTGCACAAGGCAGTATGTCTGTAAGAGACATATTAAAAATTAGAATATGCAAGAGTTGAGTTTGCTTTAGTGTGATCCTAGAGGAAAGGTCAGTCAGGGACAGTTGCTCAAGTCCCAGCAAGGAAAGGGCAGAGCACAGCTTAACCAAGGGGACCAAGGTCCAGTGTTTCGGGCAGACTTTGGAATTTTGAGGGGTTCAGTTTAGTAGTAATATGCATTCAGGAGAGAGGGCTGCAGACTTGGGTTTGTTCGCATCAGTGAAGACCTTAAATGAGAAGCTGTCTGTACGTGGGAACTGAGACACTCATTTCCTAGGATTTTATTGATGAACAAATTGCTGTGTTTAATATCTAGCCACGCTATTCATCATGTTAAGTCAACAACGGAAGGACTTTTATCTGTTTTACTGCTATATTGCCAGAGCATCTATAACTGGCATGTCTGAACTATGTTACCAAACAATGATTTTAGATTTCATAAGAAGGAATATCTCAGTGGTTGTACTTTGGTGCTTTTATGATGTGACATCATCGTGCTCTCTTTTCGTGGGTCTGTGTTCTTCGCAAGGCTCTCCTTGGGCTCCCGAGTGTCTTCCTTGTGATGTGTGTACCTATGTTGACTCAGTTCAGGCAGATCTCAAAAGTCTTTGGTTTTAACTTAACGTGTTTTCTGAAGTGTGTGCTGCTTAATTCTTGAATCTTGAGTTTAACCATTTCTAGCAATTAAGTGACATCACTTGTAGAGTTTCTGCTATTAGTGTCCCCACTGTATTCTTTTGGTTGTTATGTCATATAAATAGTTATATTTACTATATGGCGTTATTTTAAAATGCTCGCTTTGGTTTTATATATTTTCTGTAGTTCTGAATAAATCATTCTTAATTTTTCATCTGTGTTCTTAGAAAAGATGCAAGTTAAATTACGTGTTTACAATGATATGATTACTTACTACTCTTAAACCCTCTGTGTCACATTGTCCTCTCTTTTACTTCTACATGTCATAAACCTCATGAGATCTAACAATTGTATCTTTGCTTTAAACAGCCAGTTATCTTTTAAAGAAATTAAGGCGATTCCTCCTGTGTTCCCCTCCACATCTACCATTCTGTAGTGTTAGCTAATCTAGAAGTAGTGTCCCCCTTGTGTAGATTCTCCTGGCATGTATTCTGGACCATGTTGGTCCTGTCCTCTCTGACCTTACAGAGGTCATGTATATATCAAACTTCCTCTGCCAGTTTTAGGCCATTTCTGGCAAGGACTACAGTTTTTGCATTTTTAGATAATTCAGTGTATCTATCGAGCACAGAAAATGCTTACTTTTTTCTTTTTTTTTCCTTCTTTTTTAATTTAATTTAATTTTTTTTCTTTCAATATATGAAATTTATTGTCAAATTGGTTTCCATACAACACCCAGTGCTCATCCCAAAAGGTGCCCTCCTCAATACCCCTCACCCACCTCCCCTCCCTCCCACCCCCCATCAACCCTCAGTGTGTTCTCAGTTTTTGAAAATACTTACTTTTAAGCATGTGAGTAGGGTTGAAGTAGTGTGTTTTTGACTGAGCGTCTGTATAACCTGACAACGTATAGTACCATAGTTCACCATTAGATGTCACTCTGTAACATACTTTACATTCTTGCCAGACAATTCCTTACCGGAAACGCTTGTCAGATTCAGAAAGTTGGCATTGCTTAACAGCGCACTGACACTGATACATAGTGGTTTCTCTCTAAACACACATTCATAAATTATAATTGTTACTGCCTTTTAATCCTGCATCTAAGTCTGTACTGAACCCAACTGATTTTCCTTAGTTTTCTTTAAAATTTGAATGCTGGCTTTATTTTTTGGTTATTCTCTATGTGGAGCAAAGTCTGCAAATATTACAAGTAGTGGTGGGAAGAAGTAGGATATTCAAGAATACCTTCAAACGTGTTCAGAATTCTTCTGTTAGTAATGCAATTTGAAAAATACCTTATTCCAGGAGGCTGACTGACCCCACACTCATGGGCGACTGCTGGTTTTGTTTGGGTGTGTCAGAGAAAGAGGGAGAACGGACTTGGCTCTGAAGAGAAACGTAGAGGCAGAGAACACGGAGACCTGTAGGCTCTGCTGGCCAGTCCTGGAACACAGGAAAGTGCCAAGAATGAGATTCCTTCACTCATTCCCACCCTTACAAGATAGGAAAGATCAGGTCGGGGGGGTTTGATGTTCACCTTATCCCTAAGGGTGGCCAAATGCTAACCCATGTGACGATGCAGGGATCAGGTGTCTCAGGGCTGAGGACACTGCGGACAGTCCAGCCCCTCTGTGCCCAGCTGGGAGTCCAGTTGTATGCGTGAGCCTCTTCTGCAGCACTGTTGCTCAGCCATGCTCCCTGTACGCTTGCCAGAACACAGCCAGTGACCATTTTCCTCACTTCGCTCAGAATATTGAAATTTGAATGAAACAGCGATGTTTCTGAGTGATACAATGAACAACCCCCCCTCCCCGCCCCCGCCAGCCCAAGCATGTGAACATTCACGCAGATGTGGATCCACCCATGTCCTCTGGGACACCAGCTCCCAGCCTTTCACACCTCAGCCAGAAAATACCTGTTTTACATTTTTTGTTTTTGTTTTTTTTTGGAAAAAAAAAAAAAAAAAAGAATGTTGTCATTTATCCGCATTGTTTTATAAAATTCAAAATTTAAAACCCTGAGTATAATAAAATACCAAAGAATAAGGACATTTGAATTCATTTATATTGATCTGTCAAATTATACACAATGTATTATCAAAAAATGAAATTTTATGTTCTGCTTTTGCTTTAGAATAAGATATGCATTTTTTTTAATACGTTAGTATAGGATGACTACTAACCCTTATTGGGAAGACCTTTTTAATTCTTTGGTCTTAAAATGACATTTTTTTATGAAATAATGAAGCAAATGACAATTTTTGTGAAGTAATTGGTAATGTAGGTGTAGAAAATATAGTAGAAAGCTTGTCATACTCCGTACTACAGTAGTGTCCTCACCAGGAGTTAGGACGTGCTGAGACTGTTACTCACTTGTACTGATAGAGGTGCATCTTGTAATCCATATATTTTTTCCTCATGTTTTTGTGTATTCCTACAGTTAAAGAAGTGAACAGGTCATGGCACGTTTAACAAAAAGACGACAGGCGGATACGAAAGCTATCCAGCATCTTTGGGCAGCCATTGAGATTATACGGAACCAGAAGCAAATTGCCAACATTGACCGTATTACAAAGTGAGTAATTTAAGCAAAAATATCCTTGTGAAGTTTCCTATAAGATTTTTGGGGGGCAAAGGTCTAAAACCAACTTATTTATTATGCTCATCAACGCATTACAAACTAACAGTCACTTTTTGCCTTACATGTAACTTATTACAGAAGCATAGGCAACTTGTGTTTAGATGTTTTGTAAAGAAATATTAGAGAAGTAAAATACCAGTGTGTAAATATTAGAGAAGTAAAATACCAGTGTGTACTACTTACAATAGCTTTTTAGTTCTCAAAGATTTTTTAACTCTTGGGAACAGATCTTTAGGTCTTTTTTATCAAAAAGGCTTTGCTTCTGCGTAAACTGTCTAAAACCAGTGTGCTGTTTGTTGAGTGTTCACTGTCGCACACGTTGGTCCCTAGTCCACTGACCAGGACTTTCTGACCATTTCATTCTGTGTTTTGGAAATTACATTGCTTTGGTAGACCAAGATTCAGGATAGAAAATTATCAGAATACTTTGTGAATTCTCTACTTACCTGTTATATACTGATTATAACAGGGTCTTCAAATGGAACTTGATTTTGTTCCTTTGTTTCTCTGAGTATTTTTAAGGGAATAGAGCTAAATCCATCTTTTTTAAATGGTTGAATGATATTTTTTGGTAATTTAGATAGAATTTCTTTATTTTCTACACATTCCTTAGATGCTATGTGTATTATTTTCTACACATTCCTTAGATGCTATGTGTAAAAGTGGAAACAAGTGATTTACAAAAGTTCATTTAGTGCTTATTTTTGCCTTTATTAATAAGTAACAACATTGAATACCACATATTTTTGTCTCTTGCCTACATTCTGTTAAAGATTATAAAGTTTACTCAAGAGGGCAGGGACCAGAGAGGGAGAAAGAATAATGCCATGTGTTGCTCTAAGTCTGTATTTAAAGTTGCTATGTACATGTCCTAGCTCCTGAGGGCCACTAGCATAAAAATATTTGGTAACACTTGTATGGAAAATAAAGAGCACATTATAATTAAATTCAGATTAGTATGTTTTTATAAAAAGCAAATAATTTGGGGGTGTGTTACAAAGTATAGGTTATAGTGAGATGGTATTGGCATAAAAACATGTTTTCAAAACCTCAAGAATAACAGCCATACGTATTTTCCTGTGGTTGGGATTTTTTAAAAACATAGTTTATGTCTATCAAAATTACCTACAGAAGAATGTGGAAATAAGATGCTCTTTGGGTTTAAATTTTAAACTTCAGGTCATCCCAGTTTGACAGAACTGTCCCGGTGTTGGAGGCGCTTCCTCCTCCCTGGGCCGGCACCTGCTCTGGGAGCCTTGGAGGCGTCTCCTGGTGCCAGGCGTCCATAGTTGGGCCGCGAAGGTTGCCGCTAGTTGATGGCAGTGGTGGTGCAGGTGCCGCGCAGGTGATGTGACATCTGTGTGCGCTCTCGTGAGAGAGGAGAGGTTCGTAAGGAGGAGCGCACACCGTGTCGTGCCCTTTCTGCATTAGGGATTGTTGATAAGCGTTCTCTTTTCTCCCTTCTCCGTCAGCTCAGCGTTCAGGCTGCCAAGGCTGACTTTTCTCCATGACCTCAGGTCCGTAGATCTTAAGATACATATGAATAAATGTAGTCATCTACCAAAAATTATTGTTTTATTAGTGTCATCTAAAGATGAAAAAAAATTAACCAGCGGGTAACTGTTTAAGAGTGGTGGCCGGTGTCTCTTCCGCTTCGTCTGAGAGGACCTTCTTCCTTCCTGTTACGGGTGCGCTTGATGGTACAAAGAAGAACCAGACAACACTGTTTCTGGCACAGCCTGTGTGTCATTAGTTTCCTACCAGGCCATCAGCCCCAAGGAGGAGCTGTCTGCTTAACCTCCTGGCCTGCTGCCTTAGCTCCTGGGTTGAGCTGGTGTCCTTGTCACTACCCTGGCCAAGGCAGGTTGGGAGAAGCATTGCCCCATGATAGGAAGACAGGTGGCTGTTCTGTATTCTAAATAGGTAAATACTTTTCACGTCTTAGATTAACTTAAAATCGAGTTGCTCCGCTTACTTACAGCGGAGGCTGAACATAGAGTTACCTTTTAATTTTTACACATATGGCGAATTCCTGACGGCTGTAGCAGAGTTACTGCGAAGAGGGTGTATGTAGTCATCAAGGTCCTTCTGTGTTATGTCTGGTGATGGGCTCCATTGTAGGAATGGAACCTGTCTTCAGTCAACACTTTTTAACAGTTTTGGGCTTTGGGATCATGGTTCTTTATGATATTTTGAAGCCTGGCAAACCCCAGACACTGTAGCTAACTTCTGCGCAGTGTTTTAGTTCTGCTTGTTTTTGTTTCTGTTTGAAAGTCTCTTTGAGGTCACCTTCAATCTAAAGGTTTTCATTCATCCTTGTTGTTGTTTTCCTTCGCAGTTTATTGAAGAAACTGGTTCATTTGCTCTTAGGTTTCCCACAGTCTGGCTTTTGCTGGTCGCATCCTGTGGTGTATTTGTTTCTCTGCGTTTTGTGGAAATTGGTAGTTTTCTGGAGGCTTGGGTGGGGTGAGACTCCTTTGCAGTAGCATGTGGTCCTACCAGGAGGTCATATGCCCATTTCTCATGCGTGAGATTGGCAGTTGTGATGTACAGCGAGTAGTGCCCGTAACTCATTAAGGATCCTCAACAGGATTACTTCTATAAAGATGTAAACTTGCCTCTGCATCCTGTGTGGCAGCCCCATGGTGTGTCCATGTCCAAAGGGAGAGTAACTGACTCTTTGCCTTTATTTGCCAGTGTTTAAAATGGCATCCTCTCCTGGTAACCAATTAGTTTTTTTAAAGTGCCATTCGGAATTCATGCGTTTAAATACTTCTGATACGTTTCAGTCCATTCCTGACAAAATCCTTATTTATGCTCAAATTTTTCCATCTTTCACCAGTTGGAGCCTCTCTACATTGACTCCTAAAGTGGCTTTCTGCTTTTTCTTGCAACAGGGTTTTTCAGGCTCATCTTTTCTATACCCTTGGAACCATTGATTTCTCCAAGGAGCTCTAATTTCCTTCACTTAGAAATTGTATTTCAGAAGCATGTCTGGCCCTCAGTGTGCTCACTGCTGCTTGGTTGATCTTTCCAGGCCTTTTAGAGGGCAGAGGAAGTATATATAATTTTAAGACAAAAGAATACCCTATTAATGAATACTGATATTTTCCATCTGAATTTATAGCTACTAGTTTTTCCCAAACTCTTCTACCAAAAATGTTTTTCTCTTCTTACATAGTAAAGACATCATGAATCGTAACTAGTCAGTTGTTTTATCCAACATTATATGTCAAGCTATTGCAGAGTAACCACACCAACACTATAACCAATAAATAGTATGTTTGATGGAAACCATCTAAATTACTTTACCCATTGTTTTCAAACAGTTGTACTGATTCTAACCTGCCAGAGGTGAGAGCGATTACATGTTCTACTTTCTTCCTCACAATTGACATTTGGTCTTCGTCTACAAACAAGTATTCATTTTATGGTTACCACCAGTCCTTCTCTTGGTATCCACAATTCATTCTCTGGTAGATTCTTTTTATTCTTGTTCCCCAAGTTTTACTGAGATGTAATTGACATATAATATTGTGTTAGTTTACAAGGTGCATGACATAATGATTTTGTGTTTGTACCTATTGCAAAATGATCACCATGGTATGTTCAGTTAACATCCATCACCTTGTTTTTCCTGTGATGAGAACTCAGATCTGCTCTGTTAGCACCTTCCAAATACATAGTACAGTGTTATTAACTGCAGTCAGCATGCTGTCCATGACATGCCTGGGACTCATTTATCCTATGACTAGAAGTTTACAGCATTGGCTCCCTTCACCCATTTCACCCAACACTTGCCACCACCAGTCTGTTCTGTTTCTGTGAGCTCAGTCTTTTTAGATCATACAGTGTTTGTCTTTCTTCGTCTGACTTCCTTCACTTAGCATAATACCCCCAGGTCCTTCCACATTGTCACAAAATGGTAAGATTTCCTTCTTTTTGGCAGAATAATAATTCCATTGTATATACACCACATCATCTTTATGTATTCATCTGTGGACGGGCACTTAGGGAGTTTCCATGCTTTGGCTACGGTGAGTTTGCTGCAGTGAACATGAAGTGCGCATACGTTTTTGAGAGTGTGATTTCATTTCTTTCAGATAAATACCCAGAAGTGGGATTGGTGGATGGTACAGTAATTGTGTTTTAATTTTTTGAGTAACCTCCATGCTGTTTTTTCAAAGTGGCACAAACATCTACGAGATTCTTAAGGTTTCATGAGAAGTGATTTTCAAGTTCTTGCTGGTTCTTAACGGTTGCAGCCTTTTTTACTGGAAAGTCAGTTTGGCTGGTTATAAAATCCTTAACTTCTTTCTTTTTTAGGGTTTTTATAGGTTATGTATGCTGGCTTATAGAGCCTCTCGTGGTTGCCATGTACCCTAGGAAAGAAGCCTGTGCTTCTTTACCAGTTTCTTTTAATTACCTCTCTCTGTTTTTAAACAGCTAGTGTTCTGTTCAAAAAAAGGAGTGGAAAAGGAATTATAAATGAGAGAATCATTGTTGAGATTTATTGTGTATTTCAAGTATTTAAAAAGTATAACTTCCAGAAACTTCTTTAACAGGTTCTATTATTTGGGATGGAGAGTACTTTCACCAAAGGAGTCCTTCTGAAATCAAAGTACATCTATGGGATTACGTTTGATTTTTTAATTAATGGTGAAGCTGTCTCTCTGTTTTAAAAGTACAGATTTATAGATTCGATTTCATGATAATATAAAATTCCATAGTTCTCATTTGGGAACTACATAAACACAGGTAAATTTTGACCTCTCATTAAAAAACATTTTACAGTTTTAAAAATCAAAGGATGTTTTCTGATGTTTAGTCATCATAAAATTGAAACAAATAAGTCACTTTATCATTAAAAAAATGAAGTACAGTAGTCAGTTGAGATGAAAATAAGCACAGGCAAGGGTAGCTTCTCTTTTAGTTGGAAAGTTTATAAAGGCTAACTTGTGAATGGCACATATGGATTCATAAGTTCTATGAAATTTGAATAGATGTTGTGAAACTAAAGCTTTGAAATGTTTGACTACTTGATATTTATATGAAACAAATATTTATAACAATTTTATGCTTCAGATCATAATGTTAGCTCTTGTTTTACAGTTTTTAAGTCAAGGAACAAAGATTAAGAGTCAGGGGCACCTGGGAGGCTCAGTTGGTTAAGTATTCAACTCTTAATTTTGGCTCAGGTCATGATTTCACAGTTCGTGTGTGCACGTGCATGCTCTCTCAAAAATAAGTAACTAACTTTAAAAAAATTAAGACTCCTATGACAACAAAATCAGTAACCAGGGGAATTTAGATTTTCAATCCCTGAGATTCCCAATAGTACTCCTAATTCATTATCATGTTATTTTTCTAAATGTCACCTATATGTTAATATTCCATAAAAGTAAGTCACATGTGTCACCTCTGTTTCCTCTTAAAGCCAAACATACTATTCATATCTAACTTGAATAATTATAATGTGGCATTGGAATTTTGTAAGTATTCTAAGTAGTAGTTGTGATTTAAAGACCTGTTGAAACAAGCATGGCCTTTATGTTCACCTACATGTTCCAGCATTATGGGCAGCTTAGTGCTGTTGGGAGAGGTCGGCTCACATCTGCTCTGTGCTGGGAAACGCAGGTGTGTCTGAGCTGCCTTGAGCACCCCTGTGATGGCCTGTGTTCAGAGGTGACTGTGCTTGTGGCTGATGTAATCAGGCCAACCCTGGGCTGGTAGACTAGTCCCATTCAAATTAATGTTTCAGGTTAGGGCATCAATTAATTACATGTGTTGCTTACTTTAGGGTCACACCCCACTTATAAAATGTGACCTCTGAACTCTTGTGACATGTTTAGCATTGAAATGTGTGAGTTTTCCTGGAGTCCTTCCTGTCGCTATAGGCAGACGTAAGCCTACACTGCAAGTCCCTGTGTGAGGGCTGCCTTTGAAGTTACACTGGGTACACTCTTTACTCACTTGTTTAAAATTAACTTATGAAACTTCTAGCAGCTATTATGTCATAATTGTGCTTTGTCTCTATGTCAGCTGATTTTCTTTTCTATCTTTGTTTTTTTTTTGTTTTGTTTTTTGTTTTTTTTTTGTTTTTTTTTTTGGAGGGGAAGCAGACAGTACAAAAAATATGGAATGTTTCACAGATTTTCATGTCACCCTTGCATGGAGCCATGATAATCTTCTATGTGTCATTCAGTTTTAGCACACATGCTGTGGAAACAAACACTCTGTCCACTCCCTCATTGGATTTGTTGGAGAGGAAGGAGATAGCCCCTGTCTGCTACTTTGGAAATAAGTTACTTTGAAAAACTACCATCTAATAATAGACTGTGGATGTAATCCCAAGAATTCTTCCCAGAATTACTAACCGCATACCCTTTTCAATCTACAATGATTTATTTTTTATTGCATTTCTTTTGTGATAGTGGATGGGCAGGTAACTTTACCACCGTTACATCCTTATTTTTATCTTGCATAATAACAGCCTTGCAGAAGAAGTAACTGATTCTGAACAACTGTAATCTACAATTCCACAGAGAGCTTTCTCCTGTGTGCACAATTCTTGGGGCCCTCCTCTTGGCTTGGATTATTGGCTAGCTGTTTTCATGGTTGACATTTCTTTGCAGTTCTGTGAAGGAAATATACCGCTAAGGCACAGAAAAGTGTAAACAACCATTAAAGTATAAATTAGTGTTACCAAGTAGTAGAGGCCCCCCACACGGAATAGGGGCCAGCCCTTCATGCTGGCTGTCCGGGTTATCCGCACTCCATGCCTTAGTCAAGGGGTCGCTGCAGTCAGGAATTTGTAGAAGGTGTGGGATTAGCTGCACCTGGGAGTTTGGACAGGATTCAGGCAGAGTTGGATCAGACGGACTGGAAGACTTTTAGGGAAGGGAGATGAGAAGGCAGAGCATCAGACAGGGAGGGCTGCTAAGGCCAGCACAGAGGTTTTTAACCTGTAGCCAGAAGGGAATAGTGAGTTTGTTTGGAATATGGAAATAGAGTAAAACACACTCATTTTTCCCTCCCCAGATAGAGCGAATGTTCCTCTTCAATGTTACATGTGTGCGGGCTCTCCCTTGCTCTGGCCTGGGTCTGAGCCCTCCTCATATCTTGCCTGTGTAGTGGCAGTAGGTTCCTAATTGGGCTTCCAGCTTCCCACTCTTGCTGCTGCTCTGTTTCTTCCCATCTTTGGAATCAGAGAGATTTTTCCAGAGCACCATCTGACCACACGCTGCATGATTGAAAGCTTTTTTCTGTTGTTCATGAAGCCTGAATTCTTGTGCCAAGTTGATACTCTCTGGGCCTTCCTCTTCCCTGTCATCTGCTGCCATGACCCACCTGGTGTGCTGCTCTCGGCGCCCGGGACCCCTGCAGACCCTCGGATCCACTGTGATGCACACTGTGCCCGGATGCTGACTCCTCTCTCAAGTCGTGTCCCTGAGGAGGCTGTTCCTGATCCCTTCAAGTGAACTCAGCCCTCATACTTCATCAGTATTTTTCTAGATTTTAGATCTGATTATATTCTTCTTAAGATCCTTTTTTTTAGGGGTGCCTGTGTGGCTCAGTCAGATAAGTGTCCAGCCTTAGCTCAGGTCATGATCTCGCGGCTTGTGAGTTCAAGCCCGTGTTGGGCTCTGTGCTGACAGATCAGCCTGGAGTCTGCTTCAGATTCTGTTTCCATTTGTCTCTGCCCCTCCCCTGCTCACACATTGTCTCTCTCTCTCTCTCAAATATAAACATTAAAAAAAATCCTCTGTTTTATTTCCTTGTTGTGCACAAAGTGCCAATTCCTGAACAGGACATTTGTGTGAGCCCTTCGCAGTCAGACCCTGACTGTCCTCCTTTTCATGCCCTGCTGCTCGCCACTAAGGCTTCATGTGATGAGACTCTTCTCCGTTTTCTGAGCTATTATTTTTGATTCTTTATTTTGTATTTTTCCTTCTTAATCGACAAAACATACCCTTTTAAGATTCAACCAGATCACCATCCCCTGTGAGGTATTGATTCATTCCTCACCGTAACCAGCCCCATTATCCTTGTTCTTGGCTCACATAGTGATATGTGTGAAATTCAGTTTTATTATTTATTATAGTCTCTTACTACTATAAAAGCATTTCCACTTCCTGTGCTGTGAGCACCTTGAGGGTAGGGCACACATCTTTCCTCTCTTTAGATCTTAGTGTGAAGCCAGTAGCTAGGGAAAGGAACTGGGAGAAGGTTTCTAGGTAACCGTAAGTATCAGTTGCATGAGCTGAAGATGTGGTTTCCAGGAGGCTTAGAATTGAGAAGCAGCCCTGTGCTACTTCGTAGATTTGTCTGTGTGAATTCTGCCCACTGCTCCCGGAGGTCTGTTTTCCTTCACCTTATTTTGCTGATGAAGGTCTTGAGACCCAGGCTGCTGAGATCTGGCCTAAAGCCATGTGGGTTGTCGGTTGCAGAAGAGAAATACGAATATAGATCTATCTGATGTCGCAGTCCAAACTTTTAATCTTCATTGTTTCCTTTTGGTGTTTGGTGGGTCTACATTTGTATCCTTGCTGGTGTTGAAGATGTTAACTTACTGTCATGAACATGTGCTTCCAGATTATCATGTAACAGCAGCTCCAACGTCCATATTAACCCTGCTTTATGGGCGAAGAGCGTGAGGCTGAACAAGCAAATTATTTGTCTAGATTGTTAGGAATAACCTTTCTTCAGAGTATATTCTAAATTTTAAATAAATTCATCGATGAAGGATCTAGAAAGGTGTTCTTTAGGTTGTGAGGTTTATTTTTGTCTAGTGCAATATTAAAAAGAATTGTTGTATACCCATCTATAAAACACCTAGTGGCAGATCATTGTTACTTTGGTTTTTTTTTTTTAATGTGGTAAAGTACACACACATATAGTTTACAATCTTAACCATTTTTAAGCCTACAATTAGGTGGCATTAGTTACGTCCAGACTGCTGTGCTGCCATCTCCACCATCCATCCCTGTAACTCACTTCATCTTGTGAAGCTGAATCTCCGCACCTGTTAGTCACTGAGTCCCCATCCCTCCTCCCACAGCTCCTGGCACACACCATTCTGCTTTGACTTTGTGACAGTGACGACTCTATATCCCTCAGAGGCGTAGAGTCATATAGTATCGGTCTTTTTACAGCTGGTTTCCCTCAGCATAATGTTCTCAATAACACACTCTGAATTTTCTTCCCCTTTAAGGCTGAATAATAGTCAGTTGCATGGAGTGTGGCCACATCAGTTATCTATTCACTTCGTGATGGATACAGGGGTTGCTTCCATGTTTTACTATTATGAATAATTCTGCTATGGACATGGGTGGACAGATCTCTTTGAGACCCTGCATTCAGTTCTTTGGGGTATATATACCCAGAGGTGGAGTTGTGGGGTCATAGGCAATTCTGTTTTTAATTCTTTTGAGGAACCTCCATACTGTTCTCCACAGCAGCTGCACCAGTTTGCATTCCCACCGGCAGTGCAAGAGGTTCCCTTTTTTAACATCCTTGCCAACACTTGTTATTTCCTGTCTTTTTTATTTTAGCCACGATGACAGGCGCGAGGCGGTATCTGATTGTGGCTTTGATTTACATTTCCCTGATGATCAGTGACATTCAGCATCTTTTCATGCTTATTAGTGGTCATTCTTGTATCTTTGGAGACCTGTCTCTTCAACTTCTTTGCCCATTTTTGAATCAGGTTGGTTGGTAGTTTCACAGGTTTTGTATCTCTTCTGGATAGCAATTGCTCACCAGATCCACGATTCACAAATATTTCCTTTCAGTCTGGGAGTTGCCTTTCTACTCTGTAGACCGTGTCTCCTGTCGTACAAAACTTGAGAATTTTTATGAAGTCCACTCTCTTTTTTCTCTTTTGTTGCCTGTGTCCTTGGTCACATCCAAGAAATCATTGCCAAATCCAGTGTTGTGAAGCTTTGTGCTGCATATTCTTCCAAGAGTTTTACTGTTTGGAGCCTTACATTTAGGTCTTTGACCGATTTCGAGTTAATTTCTGTATATGCTGTTAGGGAGGTGCCCAGCCGCCTCCTTTGGGTGTGGAGATGCGGTTTTCCCGGCTGTGTTGCTTGAAAAGACCGGGTTCCCCATTGAGAGGTCCTGGCCCCCTTGTCAGAAACCCTTTCGCTGTGTATGTGAGGGTCTCTTCCTGGGCTTTCTCTTCGATTGCATTAGTCTGTATGTCTGGTTATGCCAACGCCACGTGGTCTGCCTACTCTAGCTTTGTGTAGTAGGTTTGAGATGAGGAAGTGTGAGTCCTCCAGTTTCTCCTTAGTTTTCGATGATCTGGGTTATTTAGGGTCCACCGAATCTGTAGATTGCTTTGGGTAATATGGACATTTTGACGATACATGAATTCTTCCAGTCCACAAACATGGGATGTGTTTCCACTTACATCTTTACTGTCTTTCAGCAGTGTTTGGCAGTCTTCATCGTGCAAGCTTTTCTCCTCCTTGGTTAAGCTAATTTCTACATATTTTATACTTTTTGATGCTATTGTGGATGGAATTATTGTCATAATTTTCTTTTCAGTGTGTTCATTCTTTGTGTGTAGAAACGCAGCTAAATTTTGCGCATCACCTTGTGAGCTGCTACTTTGCTGAATTCATTTGTTATGACAGCTTTTTTGTGGAGTCTTTATAGAGTTTTCTGTGTGTAAGATAATAAAATCTACAGAGGTCATTTTACTTCTTATTTCCAATTTGGATGCTTTGTATCCTTTTATCCAAATGCTCGGGCTGAGGTGCCTAGTGGTATGTTTACTAGCAGTGGTAGAAGTGGACGTCCTTGTCTTGCTCGGGACCTTACAGGAAAAGCTCTCAAGTTTTCACAATTGAATATGATGTTTGCTGTGGGCTCATCATCTATGGCCTTTGTTATGGTGAGGAGGTTTCTGTCTGTACCCGGGGGGTTGAGTGTTTTCATGATGAGAGGATGTTGAATTTTGTCACACCTATCTACTAAGATGCCTCCGTTCATTCTGTTAGCATGGTGTCATGTGTACTTAAGTGCATGTGTTTAGCCATCCCTGCATCTATAAAGCACCCAGTGGTAAAGCATTATTATTGAATATATTTTAGTGTAAGTAAACTAACCAATTGGCAGGACACTTGGAAAACAGGAAGCAGAATAGTCACCTATAATTTCTCTGTCCACAGTCAAGTAAGAGACCCGCTTTGATCTATTTCTTGTCATTTTTTTCTATGCTGGTGTTTTTGTTGACGTTGATTAACCTTTGACCACGTTGTTCCATGGTCACCGTAAATTATTATGGTAGCGGGTGCGTGGTATTCCAGTAGGGGCTGGGGGACACTTCTGCAGCACACCGAGAGGGGGCGAGGGGCACGCAAGGTAAAGCACTGTAAGGTTCACATCCTGTTAGTGTATTTGCCTTCCAGACAACCACAGGGGTTGACACTATTAATGTGATTTTATCACTAGGCACTCTGAGATGCAGAGAAGTTAAATAACTAGCCCAGGGCCATGTAGCTAGTTGATCATAAGAGCAGCTGCTCGGGCCAAGGTCTGTGTGACTTTATAGGTCTGGCTTCACCCACTATGCTTGTCCTGCCCCCCCATGCCTCCTCTGTCCAATTCTTATGCATCTAAGTCTTCTAGTTGTATAGATATATAGTAATGCAAATATGGGGTGTAAGCTGGGAAAGATAAACGATAATCAGTGCAGGAACCCTGGTTTAGAACATATTCGGTGCCAAGCCCTGGGCTGAGCACCTGACGGTCATTCCAGCCCTATAGCTAACTGTGTGTGATCACCTGCGCATTTGTATCGTGCTGCCGTCGTTTTGTCCTCGGATGACTCGGGTGTTTCCAGCGTTTACACTGTGTTCAGTAGTCTCCTTAAATTGTTGTCTTTCTGCCTGTTTTGATGGTTTCTACATGATGGTCACTCGGGTTGTCCCCAGCTTCCTTCTGCCACACACGGCCCCCCAGCGCTCCAGTCCTTCACCAGCGCAAACATGAGGAGTCAATTAGTGTGTCTGTCCAGGAGCAGAGTTCCTCCTTGATTTTACAGGACGCACATGTACCTATTTGGCCTCAGTCTCGAGAGGATGCCCCACTCCGCAGGGCATGGGGTTCTATGCCCACGTGTCTGCTGCTACTTGCCATTGTTCATCTGCACACATGCTGTCGCTGAGATATTTTAATTTACGTTTCTGTATTCATTCACGAAATTAGGCAGCACTTGGTGTTCTTACAAGGTTGGCCTTTACTTTCTGTGGATGCCTGTTCTTATCCTTTGCCTATTTTCCCAGTGGGGTACTTGTCTTTTTCTGTTGATTTGCAGAACCTCTTGTTCTTCTAGACATTAATTCCTTTATACATGTCACGCTTTGAAACGTCTTTTCTTGTTCTGTTGTCTGTTTGTTAATTTTCCCCATACTGTTCTTTGTTGAACAGAGATTTTTATTTTGAGGTCATCAAGTTCATTGCTTTTGGCCTAATGTTTTGTGCTTTTGAAATTTTATTTAAGGAATCCTTCTTAATATGGCTGCAAGAATATTACGGAGTATTTTCTTTCATTAACTTTGGAGTTTTACCTTTCAGAGTTCTTTGATCCATTCATTGTTTCTTTCCCTGATGGTGGTGGGAAAGGGCCCAGTTTTAGTTTTTATTTTTCTCTTCTATGCTAAGTCTGTCTTCTCTTTTGGAATTTAAACTTTAGAATGAGAGACCCCTGTCGGTATTTTAGGGCCTTGTATTTTGTGAGACTGCCATCATTTGCCCACTCAGTGAGCATGGTAGTAGGAAGGGTTTGTTTCTGTTTTGTGGATCAGTGAATGCCAAGAACCAGAAAATAGAAGTGGCACGTGGCATTGCCTCGTTCACGTGGTTGCTGGATGTTGAGTGACCGTGGGCTCTTTGCCTGCAGCCTGTTGTCCTGTCCACAGAAAGCTTGAAACCTTGAGTGGACCAGCACCGACTGCGGAATCAGCTCTCCTGTGAACTAGCAGTATTTCCGCGAGGAAGTCCCTTTCCTTCATTTCTCTGCAAATTGATGCCCCCATGTAACCTCCTCCAGCTGCAAGCAGCCCCTGATCTGCTTTTCACTGCAATGATTAGCTTTGCTTGTTCTAGAGTTTTATAGAAATGGAATCACACAATCCATTCTTTTCCATGATTGCCCTGATTTCTTGGTCAGCAGGTTTTGAGATTCATTTGCTGTGTATGTTGGTAATTCATTGCTTTGCATTGCTGGGCAGTATTCCAGTACATAGATATACCACAGTTTTAAAGTCCGTTCACCTGCTGAGGGACATTTAGGATGTTTCCATTCAGAGGCTGTTATGATAAAAGCTGCACTGTGCTCTCACGTGCAGGTGTAGATGATGTGTATTCAGATAAATGCCTAGGGATGGAACATCAGTACTTGGGTAGGGCACTGATGGTAGTTGTGCTATACATGTGAAGCAGACAAGCCAGGAGAAGAGGGTGGAGGGTGGGCATTTTTTAATGTGTGTGTGTACATTGTGTTCGTATGTGTACATCGACACATAAAAGACATGCACCATGTATTTTATCAGAATGTCACTTGTTCCACATATATTTTGGGGACAATTAGAAAAAGATGTAAGCACAGTAAAAGAGTAAGGTCGGCTGGTAGATGGAGATTGAGGAGGAAAGGAGAAAGGAAGGTCAGGCTGCAGAGTGGAGCCAGGAATAAAGATTCTGCAGGTGAATTGTCCCTGAAGCCCCACAGCTTGTAAAGGATGTGTTACCGACCTGGCCTTTAGTTTTCTAGTAGCTAAAACCAGGGGAAGCCTCAGATTTTAACAATGTCAGTAACGGAGTCAGTTGCTGAGGTGAACACAGCCATTTCTAACAGTAGTAATGCCAGAAAGAGATTTATTCTTAATGTTTTCATAAAAGTAACCATTTTATGTCCATTGCAAAGCTCGTGTCGGTTGGCAGAGTCTCGTCCAGTGTTGCATAGTTACAGGCTGAGGCCTCAGATGCAGTTTTAATTAAAAGGTCCTTGTTACATACACGAGTGAGCCGGAAGGGTGCCTGCTGCTGCTCGTGCTGTTTCCAGCTGGCGAGGCAACCAGACCTGAAGCTGGCAGCACGTTTCCATGTCAGGCATGAAGCCCACACTGCCCCTCAGCCTGTTGTGAGTTGTGCAGCCCCACACGGATCAGGTTGCGTCACGGTGACACACGCACTGCGAAATGATGTTGTTAAAAGTTGGTGAATGTGGGGACATGCCGATTGAATAGTGTAAGAAAGTACCCTGTAAGATGTATAATTCATCATTACCGAAATTGAGAGTTCTGAATGTAAACTCTTTCCCTTTTTATATAATGGAACCGGTGTTAACAAGAAAGTAAGCGGTATGTGTGTCCAGGAAAAATGTGTTTTTTTCCTCCAAATGAAAACTTTGCTTCAGATTTTTAAAGTTTCCATCTAACTGTAAAATAACTACGGATTTTACTTGACTGATTTTAATTAAAGTCACGGCATAAATAATGAAGTAATGATTTACAGTGTGCTGTTTGGTGTAATTAAAATAGAGCAATTCTTTTTTAAAAAATTTTTTTGGTGTTTATTTTACTTAAAAAAAATTTTTAATGTTTATTTATTTTTAGAGAGATAGAGCATGAGTGGGGGAGGAGCAGAAAGAGAGGGAAACACAGAATCCAAAGCAGGCTCCGGGCTCTGAGCTGTCAGCACAGAGCCTGACGCCAGCCTCCAACCCACGAAGCACTAAATCATGACCTGAGTCAAAATCAAGAGTCGACTCTTAACCAGCTGATCCACCCACCCAGGTGGTCCTAAATTTGTTTTCACTAGTTCAGAAATGAGGGAGCTAGGATTCAAGGGTTATGGTTAAACAGGAATTCTGGAAGGAGGCAGAAAACGTAGCACATTTCGGCTCTCCTTGTCGGGTTTTCCCCAGAGTCACCCTGGAGATCCATGGTGAACAGTTGTCTGGTATTGAGCAGGAGGGCAGACTTCTAGAAGGACCACCTTCCGGATTCTGGCCTTGGACCTGCAAAGCTAACAGAAGCCTGCCTCCTGCGTGTGGGCTGGCTCCTGTGCGACAGGTGCGTGTGAAGCAGGCAAACGGGCTTGGGGGAGACCACCTTCCTCTAGTGAGGTGCTGATCACTCTAGATGCTTTGTGGTGTTTGTGTTGTGTCCTGGAGAAGTTCCACACCTCTTATGTAGTCAGATGTTGTGGCCCTTCTCTGTTCCCATGGCTTTTATACTCAGAGTGTCCTTTAGCATCGAGAGATCAGATCAGCGTTCACGTAAACTTGTATTTTGTTTTCTGGTCCTGGTGTTCTTAGTGGAGTCTTTTCAGCCCCTGAACACGTGTCTTGGGGCAGCTGTGGCAGGTGTCAGTTAGACAGTGAAATTAGAGGCAGGGCCAACTATATTCAGATTGTCCAGAAGACACTCAAAACAGGTTTGTTATATTTTCATCCAGATGAAGACCTCTAGATTCCAGGATAGTGTGGGGCTGTTCGTGAAGGACGAGACACATGTTCATTATGTCTTTTCCATCAACAGAAGACGTGTCAGATTGGGTCGTATTTATATTGGTGTCATCAGTGTGTCATTTCCCAGTATGTGTATTTCCAACAACATGATACAAGTGGCTCAGGTTTTTCAGATCACTATTGGAAAGGTTAAAGGTAGATAATCACTTTTAGAAAATTACCACTTGTGAAATTTCTTTTGTAAAAATGTTCAATCAGCAGTGGCTGTCTACCACTAACTATATATATATATATATATATATATATATATATATGTATGTGTATGTGTATATATATATACATATATGATATATACATATATATGTGTGTGTATATATACGTGTGTGTGTGTGTGTGTGTATATATATATACATATATATATATATGTATATATATATATATTTTTTGTCTTGGAACTTGCAGAATTACCTCGGGGGAGGTGACCCACCGTAGGATTTTGAGCCTGTTGCTTGGATGCACTTGAGGGCTGAGCAGCAGTTGGGAACTCTTTGGGGACAGACTGCAGGAGAGGGGATGGGTAAGATGAGATAAACCTTACTGAGAAACCCCAGAGAAATCAAACATAACATTTAGGAAGTATTAGACCTTTATGTACTATTTCATGATTCATCCTAAGTGAAACTAGAATAGGAAACTAGTTGGCCACCGTCTGTGCATCTCAAACCCAGTCTGCTAGTTTTGTGTCTTTATTTGATGAAGATAAGTCCCTGTGATGGGTCAGCAGTGTGTAAGAAAGTGAGAGGCCTGGCAGGACCTTAGCCTGAGTTATTAACCCAAACGTTTTCACGTGGAGCAAACTTGCCTGAAGACCTGAGAAAAGGAATAATGAGCTGGCACCCTTTGTTGTGTTTAAGGTCCTGCACACAGCAGTCAGTTCTAGACTCGTAGAACTAACTCATGCAGGCCAGTCTTAGGCTTGTCCATGTCCTGGCGATGGCTCGTCACTTAATCAGTGTCTACAGCTCTCCGACTCCTTCCTTTTTAAGAAGAGGTGAGAATCACTGCTGTTTTAATAGAACAGAGTAAGGAGTTGTTCACATTTAGGCATTATTTTATGAGCTGTGTTTGTTGACTCTTGCCAACTTACTGGTGATGTCTGTCACAGTAAATGTTAACCAAAGGTCTTGCGTTCCTCGCTAAAGTTTTGGATGTGCTGCGTAGACCACACACACACAAAAGGAGCCCTTCAGCACAGTGTTGATAAGTATGTAGTTCACCTTTGTCCTACCTGGTATGCTGTTTTGCTAATTCATTGTTTCCTGTTTTGAGTTTTGTTACTCTTAGATTTTGCAATCTTGTATGTGTTTAAAGCTCTCTTTTGTTTCTTCTATCATTTTAGTTCTTACTTGGCCCTTAATAGAATATATAGACACTTTATTCCAGTTCATTCTTATTTTTGCATTACACTTAAAATTTTATTTATTCAGAATTTATGGTACAGATCTAGTTATTTTTATCCAGATTGCATTTAGTTATTTTATTATCACTTGCTACATATTGTTAAAATTTCCCTTCTTTTGTAATGCTTGCCTCTCATAATGAGATTTTTGTGTACTTGGACCTATTTCTAGGTATTCTGATCTTTTGTTTGAATGTTTCTGTCCAGTGCATTGTTTTTAAATGGTTGGTACTGTCAGCAGTAATAAAATTTTATGCCAACCTGATTATTGTCACTTTCCCAATAAAGTATTTCATAATAATTTCTGTGGGGCAGAGTTAGTCGTTATTCATTTTTCTTCTTAATACATTTTTATGATATCCTTTCTTTCATTTGTGGATGCTTCTTAAGCTCATAAAGTCCTATACTGAGACATTGTGAATTTGGTCCCTCAGAAAAAAAAGCCTGCATAAAGTCTATAGTTTCAAGTGCCAGTGTACTACATTCTACAGTGTTAATTATGACATTAAGAAACAATTACCTGTCGGGGCGCCTGGAGGGCTCAGTTGGTTAAGCGTTCAACTCTTTGATTAAGGCTCAGGTCACGATCTTGTGGTTCACGAATTCGAGCCCCACGTTAGGCTCTGTGGTGACAGTGTGGGGCCTGCTTAGGATTCTCTCACTCTCTCTCAAAATAAGTAAGCTTAAAAAAAAAGGAAAGAAAAAGAAATGTGTACCTGTCAACTGCGCTTACTGTGGGAACCGTTTTACAATCTATATAAATATTGCATCCTTATTTTGTGTACCTGAAACTATGTTATATAATGAAATTATATTTCAATTTAAAAAATAAGTTTTTAAAGGAAAAATTAACAACTTTTGATAACTGTACTTTTTTACTTAAGATGTTAACATTAGGTACAGTTGGGTGAAGGTCATGTGGGGAGTCTACTATTTTTGCAACTCTTCTGCAAGTCTAAAATAAAAGATTTAAAAGGTGACATTGAAATTCTGTTACTCATTTATATATCTGAGAAGCATTTATTGAGTGCCAATTTTATGCAAAGCAGTATCTAAAATAATTTTTCATCTCCTAATTTTCTGACTGCATCTGCAGATAGTTCAGCAAATAGGTCCTAAGGCCTTCACGGGAAGTAAATAGTACCCATCTGAGAAAATTCCAAGGCTAATGTAACAGTCTTACATGTTCCTAGCCTTTAGATGACACTTTTAGATGCGTACTCATCACTTATTCTTTTTTTTTTTTTTAATTTTTTTTTTCAACGTTTATTTATTTTTGGGACAGAGAGAGACACAGCATGCATGAATGGGGGAGGGGCAGAGAGAGAGGGAGACACAGAATCGGAAACAGGCTCCAGGCTCTGAGCCATCAGCCCAGAGCCTGCCGCGGGGCTCGAACTCATGGACCGCGAGATCATGACCTGGCTGAAGTCGGACGCCTAACCGACTGCGCCACCCAGGCTCCCCATCACTTATTCTTTATTCTAAGTAACCTAAACCCAGACCTCCCATTGAGAAAACAAAAGCCCTTCCCTCAGAGCTGCGCTATTCCCAGGATGTGCCGGTCCTGGGAGGTAGCACTGTTCTGCCTGGATGCGATTCTCATGTTCAAGTGCTTCACCCCTGCCTTCTCCTGGTCGTCTTGTCCCTGTGGAAGGGGCTTCCTGAGTCTACGCCATGTCCTTCCTCATGTGCCCTGTGTGTACCCCTCATTCCCCCTGGACTGGAACAGCTTTCTTTTAGCCCAACACACTGTTGTCACTAAAGGGAAGAAAATTCTTCCTGTGTCTTACTGCACGTTTTGTAGCTGTGTGCATGCTAGTGTGTGGTTACACTCAGCGGATTAAAAAACTTCAAGGAATGATGTGATGCCATTCTTGTTAAAACAGCAAACTGAGACTGGAAAAGAATTTTCTTAATAAGACATAGCTACCTGTATGTATCCTTAGCACGCAATCGTATTTGTAATTGTATTTATTTATATTTGATAAAATACATCTATCAGTAACCTTCAGCAAGTGTCATGTTTAATGGTGAACTATTATAATCTTTGCAAAATCTAAGAGCGGGATACCCGCCATCACAGCCCAGTGGTGTTGTGCTAGAAGTCCTGGTCAGCACGGTAAAAAAAAAAAAAAAAAAAAAAAAGGCAAGTTTAATAGACTTACTTAAACATCTCAGTAGACTTAAACAGAAATAAATACTTTAATGAGAGTTTAGCAAGGTTCCTCAGTATATACTAGCAGCCATCAGCCAGAAAATAGTATATAAAATAAACTCCCTTTTTCAAAAGAAACAAAAAATAGGCAATACCTAGGAAAAATCACAAAAAATATGCAAGAATTTTAGGGAGAAAAATTATAAAACTTTGTTAAAGACACAGAAGATGTAAATGAACAGATGTACCAAGTCTGTCAGTATTGTAATGATATTTATTCTCAAATTAATGAAAATTTCAATATTTTTCATGGATCTTGGCAAATTGATTTTAAAATCATTATGGATAAATAAATGTCCAAGAAGAGCCAAGATGAGTTTGAAAAGAAAGGAGGGGGCTGCCCAAGATGGGCAAGCTTGTGTCGGAGGAGGGAACTTCCACGCATTGCTGGAGAGGTGGTAAATGGTAGCTGGCTTTTAAAAGTAACAACAGTCTTCAGATGGACTGATGGACATCTAATAGATGGACAGTCAAGTTCTGAAGAGGGGACCATGGGAAAATGTCTTCATCCGACCCCTGCTTCTGAGCCACTTAGTTCTACTTGAACTTTCTCCACCGTTCCAGGATCTACCTCTGGAGCTCTTGTGCGCGTACAGAGATGATTATATAATGTTTTTGAGAAGGTGGACCGTTTCATACCATGATTTTATTCGCTGATTTCCTTTTTCTTTTTTTTTTTAAATTGAGGTATAATTCACAAATAACGTTAGTTTCAGGTACTCACCATAATGATTGAGTACCTGTATATTCAGTATCTGTATAATTGATTCAGTATCTGTATAAATAGTTGACCCCTTAAGGGTCTACTTCTACACAAGTTTTTTTTTTTTCAGATGGTATATATAGTATTGTAAATGTATTTTCTTTTTCTTCTGATTTTCTTAGAGACATTGTCCTTTTTCTAGCTTATTTGATTATAAGAATGTAATATGTAGCCCATATAACATGTAGAATGTGTGTTAATTGTTTATATTGTTAGGTTTCTGGTCAGCAGTGTGCTGTTAGTAGTTAAATTTTGGGGAGTCAAAAGTTCTGTGTGGATTTTCGACTGTGCAGGGGGTCGATGCCCTTAACCTTGGTGTTGTTTAGGGTCATATGTACTGTGAAATACTCACCACAATAGGCCTATTTAACATTTATCACCTTGCATAGTTAGAAAAAAATGTTTTTCTTGTGATGAGGACTTTCTAGATCTTCTCTCTTAGCAACATCCGAATATGCAGTACAGTGTTGTTAACTGCAGTCGCCATGCTGTGTGTGTTCTCCGCCATGACATTTATTTTGTGACTGAGAGTTTGTGACCTTTTGACCCATTTCACCTCCATCCCTATACCCCACCACTGGCAACCACCAATCTGTTCTTCGTATCTGTCAGCTTGGGTAGTGTGTGTGTGTGTGTGTGTGTGTGTGTGTGTGTATGTGTGTGTGTGGTTTTGAGTTGCATTTCCTTGATAATTAGTGGTGTTCAGCATCTTTTGTGTACCTGTTGGCCGTCTTTATTTCTTCTTTGGAAAAGTGTCTATTCAGATGTTTTGTCATTTTTTAATTGGATTGTTACTTTGCTCTTGAGTTGTATTATGTTCTTTATAGATGTTGGATATAACCTCATGCCCAGATTTTTTAAACATAATATATCTTAGAACTTACATTGTCCTAATAACATCGACAACACTGCTTCACTTTTTTAACAATCATATAATAACTTTTGGTATAGCTGTAGTATTACAATTTATCCAGCCCCCTAAGATTTACTTTTAGATTCTTTCTAATCTTGTTGCCAACAATGCTAAAATGAATTTCCTGTCTTGTATATATATTATTTCACACATGTCTGAGTGTATCTATAGGATGCATTTCCAGAAGTGAAGCTGTTGGCTCTGAAGGTGTATACGTTTCTATACTTGGTAGACATTTGCCCCACAGTGTAGCGCTCTTTTACATGGCACCTGTGATATACTTCCCATCAGGTCCTGTCTGTCTGCACAGTGTGCCAGACCTATGACAGTCACAGAATGCTGTTTTGTGGTCTTCCTTATTAATTAGGATTTTTTAAAATATATTAAGAATATGTAGAATTTAAGTTCGGTCTTTCAGTCTATGTGTTCCAAATATGTTTCCCAGGTTAGCATTTGTGATTTTAACTTTGGTTATTATCATGTTTTTTTCCCTATGTAGAAATTGCTGATTTTATGTAAATTTTTCAATCTTTTCTTTAAATCACTCTGGTTTTTGTTTCAGATTAGGCAGGTTTTATTCGCACCATGATTGCTCTCCCGTGTTTTCCTTGTCATAATTTTGTGGTTTTGTTTTCAGTACCTAAATCTGACCTATTCAGAATTTACTTATGGGCACAGACTAAGGCACGGCCCCATCTTTATTCTTTTTCAAGGTAGCAAAGCCCCTTGTCCCAGTGTCCTGTGTTCGTTGATTAATCTTTCCCACACTAATTTGAAATGGCACTTTTATTATAATCAAAATGTGTATTTGGGTCTCTTTCTGGACTTTTATGTTTGTTCCATTGACCTACTGTTCACACAAAAGTTTAATTACTTTGGCTCAACAGTGTTTTAATACCTTATATTTCCCTGAAAGAATTTTCCTGGGAAGTTATTTTTTAATTCTCTACAGAACTTTAGAATTAACTTGCCTACTTTGCGGTAGCATTTTATTAAATGATCTTGGAGGCAATTTGGATTTTGTGGTCTTCCATTCAGATATCACGCATGTGTTCATCCTCTCATGTCCGTTGCATTTCAGCATTTTCTTCATACAGATCTTGTCTTCTGTTTATCACTCTGTATTATCTTTCTTATTGCTGTTGTAAACAATTGTGGTCTTATTTTAAATTTCTTAACTTTTTTTTTTTGGTTTATATGAATGCTGCTGTTAATTTTAGTATATTGATGAATAATTGATTACATTATTTGGTTATTTAAAATAGTGTGTCAGCTGATTTCCTTAGGTTTTCTAGATATATAATCTGCAAATAATGATTATTTTAAATCTTTACCAACTTTTACACTTTATTTCCTTTTTTTAGGTATGTTGGTTATTACCTTTGGCATAGGGTTAAAGGCATCTTTGAATATTCCTGATCAGGTTAAGGAAGTGTTTACTCATTCCCTTTTGTTCGGGGCTGGATGGTGAATTTTACTAAATGCGCTTTTAACACATATATTTCTCACTTTTGATCTATTAATAGGATGAATCATATTTCTGGATTTCTTTGTAATAAGAAATCTTTGGAGAAATCCTAGAATTAAACCCTTGTTGTAGTATATTCTTTTGATATTTGAATGTGTTAATATGTTAACATTTATTTTATATTAATAATATTAGACTATATTCACATACTTAATTTAGGATTTTTTTTTAAATTTTTTTTTCAATGTTTATTTATTTTTGGGACAGAGAGAGACAGAGCATGAACGGGGGAGGGGCAGAGAGAGAGGGAGACACAGAATCGGAAACAGGCTCCAGGCTCTGAGCCATCAGCCCAGAGCCCGACGCGGGGCTCGAACTCACGGACCGTGAGATCGTGACCTGGCTGAAGTCGGACGCTTGACCGACTGCGCTACCCAGGCGCCCCGAGGATTTTTATCTGTTCCTATGGGACACTGGTTTTCTTTTTCTTCGCTATTTTTGTAGGGGTTTGTTACTATTAGTTTGCTAGATTTCTTGCATTCCCTCTTTATTAAAGTACTGGAAAAGTTTATATCATATTGGAGTTATCTGACCATTAAAAGATTGATAGAAGTGCCTTGTGAAAATGTCCCCACCTGGTGTTTTTCTGAGAAAGCTCTTTGCCAACTTCCTCCATTAATTTCTTTTGAAATTGCCCATTTCAAGTATTCTATTTTTTTCTGTGGTCAAGTTTTGGTCATTAATATTTTCCTAGAAAATTATAGTGTTTATCTTCTATTTTGGCACAGAAATAAACAAAGTAGTTGCTTATAATTGTTTTAATTTCTTTGTTACTTATGGTTATGGCTCCGTAGACATGTCTTAGTATGTAGGTTTTTCTGATTTGTGTCTTCATTGTTGATTAGGTCAACTAATGATATCTCTATTTTTCTCTTAAGGAAGGGCTCCTGGACTCTTAGTTTTCACTTTTTATCTTTTAGACACTGCTTTAGCTTTTTAGTTATGTGCTTATATTTTTTTTTTTGCAAGTTTTAGATAACCTTTTTGATTGACTTGTTCATGAGCGTCTTCCAGTTCCATTATTATTAATACCTTGTTTACTTTCACTGAAACTATCAAGTGTCTGCCATCACTTTTGGAATCTGAAATAAGGCTGTTTTTGTGTCCAATTTTATGCTCAACTGTAAAGAATTTTCCTTGGACCTGTTGAAGCTATGTTTGGGTTTCAGAATAAATTTAACTAGATCTGCCTTCCGCCTTGTTAATTAGGTCTTCTGTATGAATACTTAGGTTTGTCCACTAGATGTTTTGGGGATGGAGAGGAGTCACATAATTCTGTATTCCTGTCAATATTTCCTTTATTTCTTACAGTCTTTGCTTTATAACAACCTATGCCCTGTTTGTCTTTTTTTTAAACCTGATTTTTGCCTTGGATTCCAAATCCTGTCCATTACAGTGTCAATCCTATTTCATTTGGGTTGCATTTTTATGATGTGCCTGTGCCCGTTCTTGTCCAGTTGTCTGAGTCACTTTAAAAGTGTGTCCTGGGGGCGCCTGGGTGGCGCAGTCGGTTAAGCGTCCGACTTCAGCCAGGTCACGATCTCGCGGTCCGTGAGTTCGAGCCCCGCGTCGGGCTCTGGGCTAATGGCTCAGAGCCTGGAGCCTGTTTCCGATTCTGTGTCTCCCTCTCTCTCTGCCCCTCCCCCGTTCATGCTCTGTCTCTCTCTGTCCCAAAAATAAAATAAAAAACGTTGAAAAAAAAAAAAAGTGTGTCCTGTAGACTGTGTATTTTTAGTGTTGTGATTCAGTTTGTCTTTTTCGTACTGTGGAGATTAGCCAAACTGTATTTATTAAACAGACAGACTTGGTTTTGGTCCTGTCGTCATGTGTAATATATGCTTCCTGTTTCCTTTTGGTGTTTTTGTGCTTCATCACATAATATGTTTTTTAGGAGTTTCTTCAGATCATTTAGAAGGTTTGTATTTTTGTTCTGAGGGTTAGCTTTATGAATTGAGATGGTGTACTTGAGCTCATTTCTGTTGGCTTCTTCCTGTGAACAATGAGGAAATTAAGACACAGTCACCTGGGTTCATGTCCCTTCCCCCATCGCACCTGGACTTGACAATTTCTGCACTGACTCTGCACATGGAAATAGGGCTGCGCCTCTGGCAACACAGGCGACACTGTGGGGCTCCTGGGCCTCTCCTGCCGGGTTGGATGTGCTGGGGTATCGCTCTGTTGAGGCCAGCATGCGTTCACCACCATCCCCACCCTCCTCTTTCCTATCCTTGCAGCTAACTGCACTGATAGATGGAGCAGCACCTTGTGAGAGTTGGTGGTCTCGTAAACAGAAAGCCGTGATCTTCTACAGACTGCATGCACATCAGTCCTTTTGCCGGGTTCACTGCTTTGCTTTCTTGAAATTTATCCTTTGAATTTAGAAGGTTCTTCTATGATACATTCTTGCATTTTCAAAATGATTTGTTGTGAATGCTTTGATACTTAAATGACAGATTAATTTGGTATAAAATTCTTGTGTGCTAGTAAATTTCCTTAAGGACTGTGGGCGCGGCCCCACGTCTTCTCCGTGCCAGGTTCTCTGGAGCATCCACAGATGGCCTGACTTGCCACATAGTATGTTTTTGTGTCTGGATGTCCAGAGGAAGCTCTTTGTCCAGTAGCTTACTGGAGGAGGCTTTTGGGGTTTGAATGGAGGGAAATGGAGAACAGCACAAATCCAACCATATGTGTAACGTTCTATTTCCTTAAAAAACAAGCGATGAAGCAAAGATTCCGTAGTGTTAACATGAGTTCACTACGGTTGGTGATTACAAGGGAACCAAAGTGTTATTCTCTGTGGTCCCGAGTACATTTGAGATATTACATTTCTAGAAATTAAATGAAATGCCATGCGAATGTAAACCAGGGAGTGCCTGTAGGCTTTATTGATTGAATCCAAAGTCTATTTCATTGAAAATCACATTTTTGCTTTATTGATCCCAACATACATTCTTGTTTCTTTATGTCAACAGCCATTCGTGTAATTGTTATATGTTCCTTAGTGTCATTTCCTAAGTTTTGAGTCCAAGTATTCTTTTATATTAAGAAGTCCTGTGACTAGAGATGATAAAATTCTAAATTTAGAATTTGAAGAGTGGGAGTTAGTGGTAATTACTCTAGAAACCAGAACTACATGAGATGTTTGACTAAAATCTGTTAAGGGATTTATATTGTTGGTTAAAGACTATTTTTGAACAAATATTCCTCTAAATATACAAATAGAATTAAGGTTTAAAATACCATGGTAATTAAAAGACTTAAATATTCAGGACTTTCTTTCTTTCTTCAGTAGGGCCCTTGTAAGTACGAGTTGTAACAAAAGAGAAATCACCTCTATTTTTCTTATTTTTATTATTATTTTTTTTAGTACTAAGGGGTTTTTAAATTTGCTTTCCCTCTGTGCTCAGGTATATGTCTCGAGTCCACGGTATGCATCCAAAAGAGACCACCCGTCAGCTGAGCCTGGCTGTGAAAGATGGTCTCATTGTGGAAACCCTAACAGTGGGCTGCAAAGGCTCAAAGGCTGGTATTGAGCAGGAAGGATACTGGTTGCCAGGAGATGAGATTGTAAGTATATTTTATTTGATAAATGTGGAGGTGCTGATTTTAAGCTTTTGAATATCATTTAAATACAACCTGTAGAAATTGATTTTTAGAAGTTTAGTGATATTTCACTTCAGTATTCTTTATTAACCTTAAGGGCATACTTGTGCTGGATGGATAATTTCGTTCTTCTTTAGGAGAAAACTCAGTTCTACAGAGAGCCTGCTTTCTCTGTCTAGGTTACCTTGAATCTGTAAAATGAAGTCCCTTTTAATGTACATGTAATTAATGGTATTCCTATTTTCTTCAGTAGATGCTAGTAAAGAATGTTTCAATGCAGGATAATGTCGATGCCATCTAGACAGAGTGAAAAGGAGGATGGGCTTCCCTGGGAAACTGCTCACTTCAGGCTGGATGATGTCCACGCCGAGAGCCACCTGTCCATAGGGTTTCTGCAGGAACAACGGTGGCCACGTTAGGGTCCCCTGGCCTGTGTCCTCACTGACCATGACCATAAGCTGGTTTGGTGGCACTCTAATACAAATCAGGAAAGACAGAGTTAAGTTTTCTTTATAGTTTTGCCTAGTTCTTACTTTGACTCCTCTTTGAAGTGAGGACATTTTAGTCTTCTCTTTCCTTTTACGTTACACTTGGATACTCAGGGGCCCATGGAGAAGTGCATTTTTTTTCTTGTGTAAAAATTGGCTTCCTGTGTAATATTTTTATCTTCCTACCTTTATATGCCTTTGATACTTCTTGATTAGAAAAGTCTTAAGTTTTGCTGAGGAACATCATTTAAAGATGGTAGGCTTCAAATATAATAGATACTAATTTTTTTTAGTTTCTATTAAAAAGGAGTCGAAAGGAGTCGATTTAGTAAGTAGGTGTTTTGAGAGTGTTTATCATGAATTCTCTCATAAAAATGACACAAAACCTTAAAATTTGTTCTCTGTGGAAACATTTCCCAAGAATTGTGAATCGTGTTTCCTTTTCTGGCTCCCGGGTGGATGTATGGGCGCACACGCCTGCCGTCAGGCCCGAGGGGCATGCTTTCTGGGGTCAGCTGGTCCATGGGGGCAGCAGTAAGTTTAAACATTAGGGAAGTTGTTCAGTTTCAGTGCTGTGTTTGTCAGTTGAATATGTGCCTTCAAAGTTTTAGGAAAGAAAATTCACATTTTCCATAAACACAAAATGTGGAAGAAAAAATGTTTAATGTCACTGGTATCATCTGATGTGAGCACTAGAAGTGCTCTTGAAATCTTAAGTCAGAATGTTTCCATCATGGTGATTTCTCTGCTCACTTCCTTTCAGAAAAGTAGAGCTTTGTTGCCAATGAAGAAACTGTGGGGGCCAAGTTGTAATAATTATAGCATGAGGTGATCTAAATCTCCATCAGACATTGATAAATGATACCTTTTTATACATTGAATATAGTCCAGGTAATAGAAAATGTCTAATCCCAACACACTGGGAAGTTTACAGACAGTATAGATGGCGATACTGGTAATTTTTGATATTTATGTATAATTAACCGATAGTAAGTGCAACTTAATCTAATCCATAGGATTTTGGTTTGTGGACCATGTGTACATTTTTCATGCAAATGATTTTACTTCTCCTTACTTCCCGTAAGCTTTCTTCCCCTCCAAATTGGAGGTTCTCTGTTCAGTTTACTTCAACAAGCAGTTAATGAGCTATTATACATTCACCACTGCATTGGATTCTGTGTTCTTTTTATTTTTACATGTCCTTAGTCTACATATTTATAGCATCATCCTTTTCTTTTTCTTTTTTCATTTTTCAAGATGAAATTTTGTGTGTAAATGAAACAACCAGTGTACAGGTTTTATTAATTCTGGTTGGTTCTTACAAACGTTTTATATACTAAGTATGCATGTTATATGTATGCATGTACACAAGTACAACGAGGTGTATAAAATTGTGCCTAGTTTATAGAATAAGCAAATAAAATAAAAATTCGGAGACAGTGTATTGCAGCAGAAAGAGGGTCAGGTCTTACATTGTTAATAGATGGCGTTTCCACCCCATCTCAAACATTTATTTTGTTGTGTGACCTTGAGGAAATTTCTTAACCTCTGATCCTCATTCCTCACCTATAATACGGGCATATTAATATCTATTTCACTTGATTGTGAAAGGATTCAGTGAAATTATCTGTATAAAGCACATAGCTGTGTACTCAAAGCAAATTTTGGCCAGTGAACAAATATATGCTTAAGAAATGCCTACATACAGTTTAACAAAAGCACATACATTTCCTCCTAACCATACAAGCAAAAATTCTCATCAGGGTCTTTTTACTTTTTAACCTGTATCTTTAAACACAAGGAGCTTTGTATAGAACTTTCCCCAAGTCCCTGGATTTGTTTGAGGTGGAACCACAGAGTGATGAGATTGTGTATCTTAGACCCATGACTGGGTTAGCACCTGTTCCCTAAGGGAGGTCGTGCTCCCATTTTCATACACTAAGGATACCCTAGAAGGACATGGAGCTGACGTGTGTCACGCAAACATCTCGAACTGTGTGGCCGTGCATGTGGGCCGCTGTGTCTGGGCCCATTCTGAACCACAGAGCTTGGGAAGTGCACCCAGTCTGCACTACCAGCAGTGCCCTCCCATACGGCACGTCTCTCCCCTAATGAAGCCAGTCTTGGGGAAGGGTCGCCTGTTCTGACTTGCACAGAAGCGCTCTGTGGGCTTGTGGCCACCCCGCTAGTCCAGGCATTGGGTCTGGGGCCTCCTTCATACCTCCTCCACCTTGTACATGGTGGAATCCTCTGAACACTTGAGTTCTTAAATGGAAAGATGTAGGTTATTATTAATCCTGTTGACTTTCCGACTCCCTACCAAGAGAAGAAAAAGTCAACTAGATCTATATGGCCTTGGGAAGGAAATGCATTAAGATTTTTTTGTTATTTGTCTTAAACCTTTAATTGGAGGTTAAAATACTCTTTACTCAGGAAGTTCTGTCATTTCAAAATGGGTAGTAAAGCTCTTCTTTTCCTTCTATAACCTCTAAAAGTGTTAGCTGTACCTCAGAGGTGGGGAAAAGGCAGATTTTCCTTAGTAAGTCCCCAGGGTATATTCCTGGTTAGCACGGAGCTTGGATGGTCTTGTCTTCAGTCCTTTATGGTAGCAAAGACCAGGTAGTTCTCCTGATCTGCTCCTCCGCGTTTGAGCACAGGGCTTGTTGGTGTCATGTTTTTATTCCACCTTGGCTACCTTTTCTCTTGCTAGTTATTTTTACAAACTGATATAATTGAAAGATATGGATATCATACACATTATTTTTATTAATTCCAGCAATCATGTAATAAATGTCTAATGCTAATAGTATGTCAGGATATAATTATATATAATCTGTTTAAAAGGAAGCCTGTATAAGTCAGGACAGTGGCCTCCATTGTACTGAGGTGCCTTCTGCTAGACTGGAGTGATTTCTGATCCAAACCGGCACGATAGCCCTGTTGAAGTGGTGACTCATTTGGAGAAAGTGATAAAATTGGGTAGAGATAAGCATCCTAATGGTGATATTTAAGTATGACCATTTGAGAAAGCAGAATAAAAAACCCAATTATTAAAAATGAGGCCATTCTCCATTTTAAATGATTTGCTAAAATATTAGTCCACAAACTAGCAAAAGTATCTGTACCAATCAGTTTTAAAATGACAATCCTGCGAAACCGGGAGACACTCTTGTAAATTTTCTACGGTCCTCTTATACTTCCAGATTTGTATGTCATTAATACTCATGGGATCCAAGGAAGTCATGTAGAAATGTTTTTCAGAGCTTTCCAAATTATATTAATAAAGGCCAGTAGACCCAAGGCATAGAGTGAAACTTTGTGATATCTGACCATTCAGCATTTTGTTGTATCAAGGCTTTTTGAGTTCTTAAAGAAATACTGCATGTTCTCATAGACTGCTTCATCATCTGCTTGCTCTAGAGAAGTATACACGAATGGTTACATTCCATTTATACTTGATCATGATGGTTATTTCCTTTATTCTCACATCGTGAGAACTGTATTTCTTGAGCAGAATTTCACCATTTGTTCGGCTAAGTTTGGTATTTGGTAGCTCCCTTTGTAATAAAGACAACTTAATTTCTTATGAGTTGAACTTTTAACTCATAAGGTGCTCAGTAAAGATAGAAAGGTCTTATGAAAGTATTGAATGTAGTACAATACGGCAGGTATCCCTGAGTTATGGATCATTTGCAGCTAAATGTATCAAATACATGTTTTGATATTGTGGCAGTTAATACTGTTTATTTCATGCTTCCTGCTTTCTTCACGGCTCCTGGCACAAAGCCATGACTCTGCCCTATTATTTGACAGGTATGTTTGATCTGACACTTGGTTACAAGTGTAGAAGCTGACTTAAAAGTGCCTAGCAATGACATTCTGTATGAAAGTACTCTTTATTCACCTCTCAGATCTGGACTAGGGTCTCATCTCTTCTTTCTTGATTACTGCCACTTGAAAATCCATGTGCTTGTAGGACACTGTCACTTGGAACCCTTCTGCCGTTCAGATGCACCTGTAGGCAGGAGCTCAGGTCTTGGCTGCTTCAGTCTGAGTGCTTCCTTCTCACAGAGTCCGGCCTCTCCTGCTGAAAAGCAGGACCTCGTGCTGGTTTTTAAAGTAGGCCTAGGTGAAAAGATAGAATTCTTTAGTTTTTGCTTTTTCTCATGTATTTAATGTTTTAACACTTTCAAAGGAGCATAATTAGGGGTGCCTGGGTGGCTCAGTCGGTTAAGCATCCAATTCTTGATTTTGGCTCAGGTCATGATCCCATGGTTTGTGGGATTGACCCCCCACATTGGGCTCTGTGCTTATAGTGTGGAGTCTGGGAGCTTGGGATTCTGTCTTCCTCTCTTCCTCTCACTCTCACTCTCGCTCTCTGCCTCTCCCCACTCCTCAAAATAAATACATAAACTTTTGGGAAAAGAAGCATAATTAATGGAAATACACATTTTGTGGTTTCTTGAAGAGATCACAAGTTATCTTGGGGATGCATGGATTTAGTGTTAATTTATAGAGGAGCAACATAGACACATTTCCCCCATAATCTTTTGCTTCTCCAGATTCAAAGTGGCTAGTCTAAAAGCAGATGTGGTTTGTGTACTTCTCAAAACATGGCTAAGGTCACATCTTTTAGGTAAGACAAGGAGTTATGCATCTGCGTTTATGTCTTCTCCTTCAGAAATCACACCATTATACAGCCATGGCAACAAAGGGTTCTTTTGGTTTGTTCTTGAAAAAATATTAAGGGAGGCCTGCTGAATTCAACAGCTTGACTGTCCCAGCCCACTTCATAAATACAAGTATTGAAGTAAGAATTTTTTTAAAGGCTAGATCTTTGCATTTTTGTTGTTATAGTTGTCATAAATTAATCAATCCTATGTTTTAAGTTCCCCAAATGCAAAATTTCATGCCCCTTGGATACTGTTGATTTTTTTAAGTGAAATATATTTTATTATATTTATGCTGACTGTGTGCAGAACTACAGTTTCTTTCTTCCAAAGGTCCATTACCTGTCTCAGATACAGAAATATACATAGTCACTGGGGCACCTGGGTGGCTCGGTCAGTGGAGCATCTGCATCTTGATTTTGGCTCTGGTCATGATCCCAGGGTCTTGGGACTGAGGCCTGCATTGGGCTCCATGGTGAGCATGGGGCCTGCTTAAGATTCTCCCTCTCTCCATCTCTCTGCCCCACTTTCCTGCTTGCACACATTCTCTCTCTCTCAAATTAAACAAAAAAATTAAAAAAATAAATATATACATAGTCACTTATTTACTAAGTATTAAATATCTGTGATTATTAATCAACTAGAAACCAATTATAATGTGGTTCTATGTGTATTCAAAGTGTAACATACTTAGAAAGTCTTGAATTGGTAAAGAATTTCCATATTCAGTGGAGTATTTTGGGTCATGCTGTCCTATATTCTTTAAAGCTTTGATTGACTGATTGGTTTTGTGTGTGTGTGATTCCTTTTTTCCCTTCCTAAATTCTACATCACTAAGCAATGTACACTGTTGTAATAGTTTTACTTTTGAAAAATAATATTTAAAATGCTGGAAATATTTAATCACCAAATTCTTAGCTCTCAATGATATTTATTAACAATTTAATAACAGAATTTGTTTATTAACAGAATTAAGGCTACAATTGTGGAGATTTACTTTTGTATTCTCTCTATGTTAGGATACCACAGACACATATTTGATGATAAAGTAAGGTTTATCTGTTCATTATGTATAAAGAGGGAATTACTTTAAAAGTTGAAGTCTCTCTTGAGTGTGGTGAAGGGTGGATTACAGTGTGGGAGGCCTAGTTATAGACACAGCTCTCCCACTGAGCCCTCTTGTTGCTGTGTTGTCTCTAAGTCAAGTTGGCACTATTTCTGGCTCCATCTAGCTTACAGAAACATGTCAGCTGTCACAAGGAACTTGAAGTCCTGGAGGAAACTCGCACACGTATTACTACAAACGTCACACCATTTTGTGACTTGTCCTCAAGTCCTGTTTGTGCACTGTAGTAAACAGATTGTCTTCATCAGCAGTGGGCACCCACTGAGCATAGTAACTCATTCAATCCTTACAAAAACCCCATAAACTAGGCAGTATTACTTTGTTCATTCCCAAGTAGAAAATGATGCAAAGAGAAGCTAGGTATTCTGCCCCAGATCATACAGCCTGTGAATGCTGGAGCCGGGATTTGAGCCGGTGTGGTAGCTTACCCAAATGCTGTTAATGGTGACAGATGTAGGTCAGCAGGCTGCTTCTCTATAGATGGTGGAGTGTTTTCTCCTGGTTCGGAAGACAGCCCGTGTGGCTCTCAGTCTGTGGTCAAGTATTGTATTTACTGCGTTCACATTCATCACTCCTGACTTGAAAAAACAAAAAAAAACAACTTGAACCAGTTTCAGATCAAAAGGACGTATATTCATGGTCTTGTGCAAAGTTTTAATGGCACCGAATTTGTTAGTAAAATGTTTTTCTAACATCACTATCGGTTTCCTGGCACATGAATTCTCTTTGAATTTTCTCTTTGTTCATTGTAGCTTTTGTGTTAGTGTCAAAGTTTCCTCTCCAACAAGTAATTACCCTTGAGTTTGCGTGCTACTGTCTTTTCATTGATGATTAGACATTCATAGATTATCAGTTATAACATTTAAAAAGTAATGTAAGTTGTATAGCAAATAATAGTTTGTGTACAAAAATCCCTTTAGCTCTGTTTATTGCCTGATGTTGAGCAAAGTTATAGTAGAGAGACCAAGATTATTTTGTTTTTATTTTGAAAGGCCTACAGTATGCAGCCTTTCTCCAGGACAGCAGCCCCAAACAAGGTGAACTGATTTTGCACTATGTTATTTTACTTTAATTCTGCTTTTTTTTTTTTTTTGGCATTACATTTCTATCTTTTTTTTTTTTTAAGGCTTAGTTTACTCTTGTTAGAATTATTCTTTAAAATCATACTATCTTTACACCGCTTCTAGTTTTGGTTTTATGCTAGTAGGTTTGCATTTTTAAAACTTTCTTGAAGTACTGGAATGTCGTTTCACATACTACACTGTTGTTCAGGCTCTATCTAGAGTAGTTGCTGACATCTAGTGAAATCCAGTGAATATACACGCTTAGCTTTTTGGCACACTGTGAGCATTGGTCACAAGTCCTATATTGATGGATTTTGTTTACTAAAAGACAAACTGTAGGCAGTTCTGCCTGTAACAAACATGCTTACATTATTTATATCCATAACAGTGTTTCCTGGATTCAGAATCTTTTGAACTTGACTTTTTGCATGTTTTGTATGTTCTGAACAGCTATTGCAGTTAAAAGAATGAACGGCGTATACATGCTCTTGTATGAATATGTGTCCCCATGTGTCTCCCCTGCATTTGGGTTACACTTTCGTTCCTATAACGGTTGTGAGAAACTAGGCCGCGCGCAAACTCCATTGAAGAGAGATGCGCTGCCATCTTCACGTCCTGGCTGGACGGGAGAGGGGAGGCTTAGGAAGAAGCAGGAGGTTCTGGAGAGACCTGAGCTGTGCGCCAGCCGTAAGCTCTCTTGCTCTCTTGCTCTCTGGTCTTGGGGATCTGAGAATTACAGGAAGATGAATTAGTGTAAAAACAATACAAGTGATAAGAGACGGTGGTTTCTTTTGTTTATGATGAGTCACATAAAAGCCACCAAAATCCTTTCAGGTGTTTCTGAACAGCCGTGAAGAAAATATTCTGAAGGACTTTGTTTCAAACTGGAAAAGAGTTCTGTTAATTAAAAATAGAACAACGTAGGTTTTCCCTACTGAAACCTAATTTATCAACAGTTCATGAGACAAAAATTACAGTAGCTGAAGTACAGCTTCCCACATGAGCCGTGCGAGGTGGGCGCCCCAGTGACCACGGTTACAGCCAAGCACCACGCACGTGCTGTGTCCCAATTGGTGACCTAGATTCCTTCTGCCATATTTTATGTCAGATCAGTATCCTCAGATTTTTTTTGGTATTCTGACTGAAATTACTCCACCAGAGTAATTTTGCAGAGTATGTATATCCGCAGCAAATCACCAGAAATGGTCATGCTTTTTTCGTTATTACTTTGGTCGATAAAGACCAAACTTTTAATAAAAAGCAAACCAAAAATTTGTATTTTTGCAGAATATACCATAGCCATGAGGATGGGTAGAAAGTGTAGAAAGATGTGAATTTTAGAACATTAGTGACTCTCTTCTCTTTTGAAGGAGCGGGTAGTAGGCTTCTCATAAGGAAGGTCAGGCAGCAATGCGTTTGGACCACAGGTGCCAGAGGAGCTGAGCTTCCTAGACAAGTTGTTGGAGTTGTTACGGATGTGAGAGAAAATGAGAAAGCTGCCCAGCCTCAGAAGCAGACTGTAGACAGTGGTTTGTGACAGAACACTGATGGCAGAGCTGAAGCCTGGAATTTCAGGATCCCCATTGAAAGTGGCCTTAGTTATATTATGCAAAGTGTAGTTTCAAGCCTTGTCCATTTAGTTACTGCATCTACAAGAGAAGGTTGGGAGTTAATCCATCACTCCTAACACAGGTATTTTTTGATAAAAGCTGAGAGTGAAATATGAAAAATGAATTAATGAATTCTAAACTAAGACAACTTGTAACATCTTCCTGTTTATATTTAAATGCCGTTGGCTGTACAGACACGGAGGTAACAGAAAATGTTGAAGACCACCTGTGCACCTGTAGTTATGTTCTTTTACTTCCAGGGATAGTCCCAATAAGAAAATAAACCTACTTCCCTTTTTGCTTTTTTTTATGGTAATGTCCTTTGGAGAATGTGATTAAACCTTTAGTTTCACATTTTCAATTTATTTTTCCAAATTCAACAGACCCTGAAAATTTGACAACTGTCAGAACATGGACATTCTGATTAATGTTATTTTCAATAAAGCATCCAATACCATGGATGAGAAGATAAGAATAGTGAGCATCACCATTTATTACTATTCTCTCTGTTCCCACAGTGTGCTAAGTACTTACTATATTTTTTAAAAAAACGCAGAACAAAACAGAGGTTTGTTTATTTGAAATATTAAGCTCTAGGTGTTGGTGTGGGCTATTCAGTTTACTGGAGAAATTATTCCATAGATTATATTAAAAGATGAAAGATAATGTTAGAATGGGGATTGGCTTTGGACTTAACTTCATTTGGGGCTGGTTTTACTATCAGATCACTTTAAGATATTCTGAATATTAATACTGTTTAGGAAAGACATTCAAAATTTAAAGAAGCAAATTTCTAGGTATTTTTTTCCCTCTTGTTTTAACACAGTTAATGTCTAAAATTGTTTTTAATGCCTAACTTGTGATGGACTTTAGTTTCAATTTTGTTCTTAGTCATTGCAGATATTGACAAAATGTCATACGAAATTATTTTGTATTTTTTGTAGGACTGGGAAACAGAAAATCATGACTGGTATTGTTTTGAATGCCATTTGCCTGGAGAGGTGTTGATATGTGACCTGTGTTTTCGTGTGTATCATTCCAAGTGTTTGTCTGATGAGTACAGGCTTAGAGACAGCAGTAGTCACTGGCAGTGCCCAGTTTGCAGGGTGAGTACCAATGAGCTTTCATGTCCTGGTCAGAGGGTTGGAATTCATTAATGAGAGCTGCACAAAGATACCCCAGGTGGTGTGCCAGGTGAAGGGATAAAGTACTGGAGGGTGGGGGGGTGTCTACTGGAATGACGGTAAATGAACACAGCACTCGATGCATACCACAGAACACTGACACATTGAGGGTATGGATTTTAGAAAGTTTTAATCACATAAAAATACACTTTCTTCTCTTGCATTACACTTGCCCCTGGACTGTGTGACTCCTTTAATGCATAGTCTTTGGAAAGCAAGAACCAGTCTCCTATCCCAAGTTGGGTTCAGTCAGTGCTCTCTACTGCTCAGAAAACACAGCTAGCAAAAGGCACATTGTTGGAAACATTTTGTATCTACTTCCCATTTTATATCCATGTAATGTCGCCCTTATTTTTTGTCATATCATGGGTTAGTTATTCCTTGCTTATATTTTATTTGGAGGGTGGAGGGATGGGACATTTGTATATAAAGCATTCTAATTATTTAAAGCAAAATGAAATAGTCTGGTAGGTAAAATAGGTACTTTCCACAATTATTTTTGTTCCTATTATTTCCCCAGTGAAAAGTATACCTGGCTGTGCTTGTTGGTTGTAGAATGTGTGTGTGTGTGTGTGTGTGTGTGTGTGTGTGTGTGTGTGTGTGTACGTACACATGATGTGTACATTGCATATGGCATTGATGGTGATTCGTAAGGAATGATTTTATTGTAATTTCTGTTTTGTGTTTATAATTATTATGATATGTATTCGGAACCCTGCAAATTGCCCAGATTACTCATGGGCTCAGTTTCTGAATATATTTTACATTACTTGAGTAAGTTAAATATTTGTTTATATTTTTTAAAAAGTTGTGGCTTCATAATTTTTCCCTTCTTTAATACTGACCCTAATTTCCTGCCAGTATGATGAGCTTCTAATCTTCTTTTAGTCACTCTGGCTTTGTATTATCTTAGTATATTTCATCTCACCAGCACTACTGTATGTACTCGGTGTTTTACCTCAGTATACTTTTTCTCCCACTGCTACTACACGTCATCAGCATATTACCTTCCTTTACTTTATCTCAGCAGCATACTTTCTTTACTCAGTGTATTACCTCAGTATAGTATATCTCACCATTGCTTTACATACTCAGTGTATTAACCTCAGTACGCTTCAGCTCATAGCGTTGCTGTGCCTACTCAGTGTATTACCTCAGTGTAGTGTATCTCCCAGCACTACTCTACATACTCGGCATATCGCTTCAGTATACTTCATCCCACAGCGGTTCTGTACTCCTCCATATGCACCTCAGTGTACTTCATCTCACAGTACCACTGTACTGGATACTCTCCGTATAGTGCCTCAACAGAGTTCTCCTCACCAGCACTACTATACGTACTCAGGGTATTACCTCAGGATACTTGATCCCACAGCACTACTGTACCTACTCAGTGTATTACCTCAGTGTTACAGCTTCACCTCACAGCGCTCTCATACCTGGTCAGTGTATTACCTCAGTATACGTCATCTCACTAGCGGTACTGGATGTACTCGTATTTTACCTTGATATACTTCATCTCACAGTACCACTGTACATACTCAGGCAGACAAGAGACCATTAGGGTAGCATTACAAATACAGTGTGGAATAATGACTCATAATCAAATGCCTAAATGCTAGATCAGTGATAAATCCCTGAATCTGTCTAGATGAGTATCAAGCCTTAAGTTGTGGACTTCCTCTTAGATGTCTGCAATAATTTGTGACGTCTCCATGAAATTAGTTTCATTGGTGGTGTGGGAACTGCATTAATACCCATATTTTATTTTTGTGGATTTGGATTGTGCATTTTAAAAGCAAATGTATATCTTCTGTTTTCTGATAATAATTGACACTTGAGGAGGTTAAGATATTAATGAGACCTTAAGAACAAAAGCATTAAGGTAGTAAAAATAGAAAAGGAGGGGTCCCTGGTCAGATAGGGACTCTGAGACTTAGGAAATGCAATTCTGGACACCATGGTGTCTTTACAGCCGTAGCTTTTTAATATTTAGTTCTTATTTTCATAGTAAAGACTTCAAAACCGTTGGGATTTTTGAGGATGGGTTAAGCTTTATTGTGGATATTTTATATTCCTAAATGGAAATGCAGCAATTATACCTTTGAAGAAAATGTCTAATGCTGCTTTTGTAAGAACCCACTGTCAAGTTGTCAGATTCCATTTTCTATGTGTTTGCTCTGCTTTTACTGATTAGATGATTTGTTGTTGTTAATTTCAGAGTTACTGGATAACAGAAATACGATAGCCACAGTGCACCCTATTCTGTTTTTCTTTTCTAGCCCTTGGTTTTCCTTTTGTCTTGTTAGTCTGGACTTCCTCACGTCGTGAGGCAGCTCCACTTGCTGTGGTGATGCGGTGTCTGTCGGTAAACGCTCATGACTCACCCGCTGCTTTCCTAGACGGGGAGCCGCTCTGATGAGGCTCAGAAAGCCTGTGTCTGGGTCGGGGTGGTGAGCTTTATTCTGAGCTTGAAAATTTCTGAAGAAATGGTTACTACTGTGTAGGATCTGTTCTGTTCTTTTAATTATTATGCTCAAGAAGCAGATAGGTGCTAACAATTTCTTTCCTGGGAGAAGGGACCATAATAACCTTGAAATTCTAATGGGATTTTAAATCTCTCTAAGGTAAAGCTTCTGGTTGTTGTTTTTTGTTTTTTTCTTTAAGTGTCAAAACTTCAAGTTTACTTGAAGCCATTTTTGTGATCTAATATGAAAGTAAATGAGCAGACTTAAATGTTCTTGCACTTAATGAACAGAGAGTCTGTACCCTGGGACCCAAGAACATAGTTCCAGATCAGAATTTTGATCTCCAATCTCTTACTCAATGTTTGGAAAGAATATAGATTAAGTAGATATACTAATGAGGAATTTTGAAGATAAGATGCCCAGAGCCAAATTTTAGTGCAGGTGGAAGTAGTAAATGGAAGCTCTGTTCATTACCTAAAAATGAGTATTTCTAATATAGTGATCAGAAGACTTTTGTTTCTACGTAATCTCTATCCCTTGTAGCACTGAAAATGTCACTGAGAATTGGCTCTCTGTTGGCCAGCGGTTAGCTGTTTCCAGATTTGCTTCAGTTCAAACAGCTTTATCTCATGTATCTATTTACAAATATTTTAAGAAAATGAAAAAAAGTTTTCTGAATTTAAAATTTTATTAACATTAATAATAAATCTCAAGAATATCACAACCCTGAGGCTATTTCTTTGGAATGTCTGCATTTCTGAAAGTAATTAAACCGTACAGACACAGTAGATTATTCTTGAAAAGTAGCCTATGAATGTCATGTTAGCATTTTGATTTGGAAAAAATACTAGTAACATACTGTTTTACACTCTTATAGAGAACTCTCATTAATTTTAAAAAGGGGGACTTTAAAATTATTTCTTTTATAGTTTGCTGTGAAAAATTCAGGTAATTTAGCAGAGGATAAAAAAATAACATTTCCAGCAATGCTATCACATAGTAGGTGAATGTTCTCACAGACCTCTCCCGCGTGCGTGTGAACATGCGCATGTGCATGTGCCTGTCCATTTGTGTCTGTGTCACTTCACGTGCATGCCTGAATGTAGCCGGATCGTGTCTGTTCGGCAGTAGTATCCCAGGCTCCTCCCCTAGCAGGGTGCACTGTGACGTACTCACACAGTGCCCTGATGGCGTTCATCTGTGTCACCCGCTCTGTCCTGACCGGCAGCGCCTTTCCAGTCACAGGACACGCACTGCTGTGTCCAGAGCTGGGCCGCACTCATGCTGTTGTTACATTCCAGTGTATTTCAATTTTATATTCCTGAAATAGCCATGAAGTTTTCAGGAAAAGATGAGAAAACCATAACTGTTAAGTGAAAGTTGCTTTTAAGATTTTATTTGCCTGAAAGATCCATCTTTAAAACACAGTACGGGCCATTGTATTTTTTTTTTTTTTAAAAAGACACACTTAACTTACACATATTTATGTAATTACATCTGGCCACCTTCACAGGATAAATGTATTGAAGTGGAATTCATAAATGTAAAGTGTGAGCACATTGTGTGATAAAAATCACCAAATTGCCCTTCAGAAGATTATACCCGTTCAGACCACCATGAAAGTATTTTCCGATGCTTTTTGTTACCAATTTGATAGGATACAAATGGATGTCTCATTTCAAAGTTGCTTCGTTTTTTTATAGTTTCCACATTACAAATTCACCTTATGCTTTAATGCTTTGGTTACGGAAGGCAGGCCTGTGCATGTGCACGAGCCTCTGTGCATACGTGTGTGTGTGAACACACGTGTGCGCATGTGCATGCATACCTGGTGTGCGTGTGTGTATGTGCATGGGTGTGTGTGGGCATGTGTGCATGTGCATGTATGTGTTACCAGGGGCTTCTGTGCGCTTCTGTGTTGTATGCTCACGTGTGTACATGTGCACGTGTCTGTTGCATGTGTGTACGTGCATGTGTGGCTGTGTGCAGATGTACACGTGTGTGTGTGTGTGCACCGCATGCTTTCTGGCCTCCACGCCTGCTGGCAAGCATCATGATACTGTTTGAGTGATGATTGCATGAACTTTTTTTTAATATGCGGGCAAAGTAATGCGCTCTAGGACCACTCCTTAGGTTGGCCCCTGCTGCCTGGTAGACCTTTCTGCGGGGTGGAATGTTCTCTCCTTGCAGTTCGGCGGGAGCACCGGCCACGTGTGTTTAGTGAGCATTTGAGCCCTAGATTTCAATTTGGCAGAGACCTGGCAGGGATTTCACAGGCCTAGTAAACGTGAACCAGGACTGAAACGCCACTAGGGGGACACCTGCAGTTCCGACGGGGGGCACCAGCTTGTCAGTGCCCACTTGGTTGTGGGGGAGCTCCGCTGGGGACATCTGCCCTGTGACTGCTGTTTGTTGAGGGAGCTAAAGAGGAAATCCTGATGAAAGCTGCTTCCTGAAACTGGAGATAGAAATTTACTTCCGAATCTGTTTTTCTTTCCTTTGGGGTCATGGGCAGGACAATTTTCTTAAATTCTCAAGGTAGGGAGACGACTGCTGTAAAGTTCAGAAGGAGCTAGAACAAAATGCTAAAGAAAATACTTTGAAAACATGCATTCCCTGGACGTCTCTGCCAAGGAACGGTAACTGTCCTTTCTGGCCAGTCTTACTTAATGTGGGAAATTCAATATTTTCACTGTGAATGAAGGTGAGTCAGGTTTTCAACCATATTAACAAGTCTGGAATGGAGATTTGATTTTTAAATTGAAGCAGAAGTTTTTGTTTTTGCTTATTTGTCTTATGGTAGACAATCAAAAGTATTATTAAAAAATGCAAAATGAACATTAATCAAATATTCTGTGCTGTTTTTCAAGACAGCTGGATCCTATCATTTTTATACTAACGAAAATAGGAAATTTCTTTTAAAAAGATCTTTGTCTGAACCAAGTCCTCTCTGAAGCTCGTTTGCTATTCATTAACAGGCCTGACTAGGAAAGGGTGATGGGAAAGCCTAGGGATTTTTAAAATTGGATATAGCATCTGAAACTGTAAAATCTCATGTATTGTTTATCTAATCTCTTTATAAAACCGCCTGGACCCAAACAAGAAAAAAACCACACATACTTTGTACATTGCCTTCCCATGACGAATTTAACAACATGATGGTCAGAAAGGCTTGGATATGAGTGTAAAACGTCTTGTGGTGGTATGTTCTTCCTGATGTATTTATTTGTTTATATTTATTTATCCATTTATTTATTTGTAATTCATTTTGAGGGAGAGAGAAAAAGGCAGTGCGTGGGGGAGGAGCAGAGAGAGAATCCCAGGCAGGCTCCACGCTTTCAGTGCAGAGCCGGACACAGGGCTTGATCCCATGAACTGTGAGATCATGACCTGAGCTGAAGCCAACAATCAGATGCTCTGCCGACTGAGGCACCCAGGCGCCCCTCCTAATCTTTTATTTTTAACTCTGAGAGATTAAGAGATAATGAGCTAGTTCCTACATCAGGATGGTTACAACTTAATCTAGACAGTGTTTCCAGTATTGATGAACTTAAAATAACTTACAAAGTGTGCATAATCTCCTTATGTTTTCAAGCGCCCCAGGTGGGAGGGCGAGGAAGAAGGAGGAGGGAGGGGCAGGGAGTATTCCTGACAGCTTCGTCAAGCAGAGAACAAAAAGCTACTCGTTCCCTGACCCGACCACAGAGAAACGAAACTTCCTTGCAGAGGAGAACAGAGAGGTGGATCCCACTGAGGAATACACGCTGCCTCTGTGTTTTGAATCTCCTTCTTCTTCAGTGTTGTGTACAAGGGGAAGGAACAGGTAGATGCAAAACCTATGTTCCCTGCCACAAAATGTTCCTGAATGTTCCTTCCCTGTTCTCCAACCTTGGTGACCCAGAACTCAAAGTTACCCCCACAAGTGCATGGAATATTGAACCATAAAATCCCTGACATGCATGGCACCCCCTCTCTGTGGCTAATATTTTAGCGGTTTCTTTGTGAATATGTGGATGTTTTTACCATAGTGGTCAGCTTTGTGGTAGGTAGGATTAATGTGAGACTGTGCTTTAATAGACTGGCGGCTACAAAGTTGATTGTATCATCGGAACTTAAAGCCAAAACTCCTAGACCTCAATCAGACAGGAAGGAGTTGACTTTGTAAAAAATGGTAAATACAGACACAGCTGGGGTCGGGATGAGCTAGTCTGGAAACACTGTGCATTAGTGACTCTGGACCCACTTCCCAATGAGGGAGAGGCTTGTGAGCAGAGAGGTGTCCGTCCGTGTGCTCCAAAAATCCACCTCGACCTGTTCATAGCTGGAATTACCCTCCAGGTTGTGTTACCTGTGGGTGAGAAGGCATATTCATGGCAGCTTAAGGGACGTTTTTAAACTTAAATTGAAATTCGTTTAACCTAAGTTAAAAAGCTCTCCGGGAGGGCCAGTGCACGTGGCTGCGGGATTTAGGGTAGAGTCGCGGGGACCGCGCAGCCGAATGCGGGCACCCCACCTGCAGGAGCAGGCCAGCCGCGCTCTCTGCTGTTCTCACTGATGACAGCTATGGCGTTCCGCCCTCTGGTCTTGCAGAAGAGAGTTAATTTCAGTCTGTTTCTGCCAAGGGGTGAAAAGGACTGAACACAGGTATATTTTTAGAAAGTCATCCTAGTAACTGATTGTCGCTGAGGGGCTACTGGGGCCCCCTCTGGTATGAATGGAGAAAGGGCCGCACTTTGAGCCACTTCCATGGCCGCTTCCAAGGCTGGCACTGCTGCTGTGGAAGTTTCAGATGCTGGGGTTTCTTGTAAATGATGATTCTTTGGTATTCCGTGATAACAAATGGTTGTGGAGAATAGCAGAGCCTCTGATTTCCATAACAAGATAGGCAGTTTATGTGCAGATAAGATTCGTTGTGATTCTTTTCTGTTCTGTGATTACAGACAGTTATTGAGGAGAGCTTGGAGCCTCTTGATTCCTCAAATAATGCAGATAGTTTATAGAAACACTAGAGGCCACTTGCACCCAATTACCTGGTGCTTGTTTAGAACACAGCCTCGGGCCAAGGACTTTTCAGCACGTGCCCTAGATGCCTGTGAGCTCACTAACATTTAAGGGAGTCTGGTGGTTGGAGGCCAATGGCACTATTTAGGTGACATCTGACAGTAATACGGTTTATTCACCAGAAGTAAACAGAATGGTTTATAGTGGCCAGAGTATGCCGACACAGCTTGGTTGTGAATAATCGTTTCACATTTAGAAGGATTTTGTATGGTTGAATTCCACTACATAGGATATTTTTCCCGGTAAGCAATGAAGTTACTAATGACTACCAGCAGTTCAGTCCCACTAGCATTTATTGAGCACTTACTGTATGCCACATACTGCACAAAGCCCTGGCCCAAGACCAGGCTCAGCTGGAGCACTGTGGACCCTGCTTTCACAGAAGAGAGTCTGGTCTGGGGTTGGTAAACCCACAGCCCGTGGGGCAAACCAGGCCTGCCAGATTGTGTACTGTTCATGAGTTCAGAATGGGATTTACATTTTTAAATGGTTGAAGAAAAGACCACTAGCCTAGCCCTGTAACAGGAAAGATGTTCTGGGTATTAGGATTCCCCAGGAAAGTGAGATACTCTTGACCTGTTTAGTCACAGACTGGGGGACTTGGATTTGGTGAGCTCAAGCAGCACACATTCATGATCTAAGGGAGGGCCTCCTGGATCTCTGCATGCTTTTTTCGTTTGGGTACTTGGTGGACTGGAGATGCCGTTTCCACACGTTCATTTTCTGCTGGAACATGTGCTGCATCTGAAAAGCTGGGTCTCTGAGATCAGTCTTGAGGGTTCGTTCATGTGATGGCACTTGGGCACTGTTGTCTGTAATTAACTGTGGATGAGCCTTGACCTGGTCTAAGGTTGCTCGTACCTTTTTCCAGCCAGAACCGCCATCAGGCCCAGAGTGTAGCTGAATTACTTGATTCCTGTTTCCCCTAGGCCATCCGCCTGGCCTTACCCAACTTGCTCTGACCCAGCAAGTGTTTGTGCTGGTGGTAAGAATCCCTTACGCAAGAAGACGTTTAAGATTTTCTGTTATTTCTCCCCAGAAAGGAAGGCAGCCCCTTGGTAATCTGTCATGTGTTTAAGAGCGTCTTTAATGGGCATCTCACACATTTGAATCAGCTTCAGCCGTGTGATTATTCTGTTTTGAAAACGGTTGCAACAACTTTGGCCATGTAATGCAGAGGCTCTCCTGTTTGTAGATATTGACAGAATGATCCCTGTATGGTACCAGTGATGTGAACAGTCCCCAGAACTTTCTGGGCTTTTTCTGAGCTGCATACTGTTGGAGAGAGGCCTTTCCTGAGGAGTCCTGAGGTCTGCAAGTAGAGAATACGTACAGTTCTTTATGCCTGAGAAAGGATTGGATCTGAAGTAACCTGCAGATATTTAAAGCATGATTTTTGTTTTTCTGACCTTGTTGTTAGAGCTGTCTGCTTAGTTACGTTACAAACAGAATAGCATTTACCTTAGAAGCTCTTCCTTTAATTTCTGTCAAAGTGGCTTTTTCTCAAGCCCACTGTCTTGTTTTGCTGACAGACTTAGTTGAGACAGCACTGAGGATGTCACACAGGCAGCTCACAACTCCACGCAATCCCCGCAGGTCTTACGATGCAGCCCTCAAACAGAGGCTACAATGCTCCATTCCTCTCTTTTGTGAAATACTAAGAGGGAAATGTCTGAAAGCCCACAAGCTTACCAAGTGTGGAAGCATCTTATGACAAACGTTTTGTCTTCAGGAATTGTGGGGAGAGGCCATGTCTGTTCAGGGCCCTCTCTTGTTGGTGTGGGCTCCCTCAGAGGGCCCCACCCACGGACGGGCCTGTGGGTCTGGGGAACAGGTGCCTGCAAGCCCCTGGGACTGCCTGGGGGCAGCGGCTCACATACGCCCAGAGCGCTCGTGTTACAGTCTGTGCCCTGCTTTTTCAGGAGAACCCATGTTTATCACCAGAAGAGATACTTGATTTATTTTCTAAGGCTCTAAAGAACCGAAAGGGGTTAGGTTGTGACTAACAGTGAAGTACTTCATATAGCTTGATGTCGAGATCACCACCAGGAAAAACCATGTTCCTGTGCAAATGTGGGCTACCCAGCAGCCCTGGAGAGAGGGCGGCCATGCCGTGGTCGCTGCAGTGACAGACTCTGTCCCCAGAATCCCCTCTGCACAGCCGCCCCAGGCCGAGCTGGTGGTATGCGCACGCAGACCTAGAGAGCAGAATATCCCCAGCCTGCTTCATGGAGGGAAGGTCTGGAACAATACTTAGCATTGACATTATGTTTCATTACATGAAGTGTTGTGTATTTCCCTTAACTACCTGTCATCTATTAAAAGGACCATAACCCCTCAGATAGTATTACGGGACCTGATGTAGGTTGCTATTTCATTGGAGTTTACACAAATTTATGATTTCATGATCAGACTGATATTTTTAGCAGCGCATCCACATATTTTGGAGTTCACATGATCGAGTATGTAGCTAGAAGCTTTCGGTTTTGTTCTCTCTTTTAAGAGAATATAGCTTTGCCGAGAGGTGAGGAAAAAAGCAGCCTTCTTGGCCTCTTACCCTTTGTGTTTCCCATATTTGACAGTCCGCCAGGCTGTTCGTTTAGCGTAGAAAGTAGCGCATGGAAGGATGTCCGAAAGCATGAAGAGCTGACCGTAACTTCCCGTCTCCAGAGAGCTCCCTGCACACTCGTCCCGTGTGGGGTGCAGGTGCCGCACCGCACCCTCCTCAGCAGCGCCGGCTGACGGGAGGGTGGTTCTCACGTGCTGGCGTGGGTCTTGTCAAAAGTGACGGCCACCAGCTCCTCCCCCACAAAGACTCTCAGCCTGGAGCCCAGGAAGTGTCCTTGTACAGCAGCAGCGGTCGCCACCACACGTCACCACTCCTGCGGGATCCGCGAATGAGCGGACAAACCGGTGTAGAGCCCGGGGCCCTTCCCCTGGGACGTCCCCTGGGGCGTCCCCAGTCCCGTGCTCAGCGGCGAGGCCCCACTCTGGGCACGGACAGGGTCGATGCTCTGTAACTGGCATGACTTAGAAGCTGTGTGCACAGCATGTGCCAGATGAGCACAAGAGAAGCAGTGACTGCCCGCGCCAGAGTCCAGGTGACCAGTGGAGAGGGGGCCACCTGAGACCTGAAGTGCGGGAAACCACATCTCCAGAGAAGAAAGGGCCCGTTTTCTGTCGAGACGGGTTAGGGTCTTGTGTGTGCATAATCCATTCCCTGGAGCCCCAGCGAGGCGCTGGTAGTTTGTAGTTAGCTGAGAAACGTTGGCTGCTTCGTCCGGTCCGTTAGCACATCAGGATGACCTCTGGCACACACCGTTCTTCAGGCCTAATGATGTCACTGGGTAGAGGGCCGTCACCTGGTGTCCGAAGGGGGGTGCGCGGTTGGGAAACACCGGCCCGGGCCTAGTGGGCGAGGCGGCATGGCCGCCTCCTTGGGGCTGGGGGCCTGCCCCGAGGCCTCAGTCTCGACAGAGGAAGTGTGTCCTAGCTGACTTTATTTTCTGAGGCGTAAATTGAAGAACCTAATTAGTTTTCAGGTCAGACTCCTAGAAACTGAAGTTACTACTGAACAGACCCCGACACATTAAAAGATAAGTAGGTATGCCTGCCTGCACTGCACTCACTCATAGGGGACGCGGATTTTTAATAACCTTTTAGACAAAGAGTAACGTTGTGCTGAAATTCACCATTCGATATTACTAATAATGCTCCCTAAAGGGTTTCAGCTGACTTTTTTCTTTTGTAAAATAAGTGATTCTGCGTTATGTCATGATCAGTATTATGTCATTTGTTTTATCTGAAAATAGTGGAAGTCTTAAGTTTTAAAATACTGAGGAAAAAGTGCATAGTTGTCTAAGGTATTATGTCCAGTACGACATAATATTTTCCATTTCTTTCTCACATAAAGCACTGTTTTTATCGTGCGCATTTCAAAGGTTTCTCTGTATCAGATGTGCTGGAAATAGTGCGTGTTGTGTACAGTCCTTGCACACCGTACAAAATCACGTTTTACATCTGGCCTTTTCTGTTGTTAACAGAGCATCAAGAAGAAACACACAAACAAACAGGAGATGAGCACGTACTTGCGGTTCATCGTGTCCCGCATGAAGGAGAGGGTGAGTCCTGCACAGTCTCCGGGCCGCCCTGCCAGGCTCCCTCCCTTCATGCCTTGCAAGTTAGCGTGTGACAAGTCAAGATGCACAGAGCAGGATGGGGGTGGAGAACACCGCCGTCATACTTCTTTTGTGCGTGATGGCTCCACAAGAGGCTCTTATTTTTTGGTCTTGTCTTTGTTTTCACGGGCATTTCTTTAGCTGCATTAGATTAGACGTGCACTTTTCTTTTCCTGCTGATACATCTCTGTTGTTTCATCTTTTATTTTTCAAAATCTTTAATGAAGGTACAGTTGATCTACAATATTATTATTAGTTTTGGGTGTACCGCATAGGGATTTGATGTGTATGTACATAACTCCATGCTCACCAGTAATTATAGCCACCACCTGTCACCATGCAAAGTTACTACAATATTACCAGCTATATTCGCCATGCTGCACTTGTCATGCCTGTGACTGACCTGTTTTAAAAGTGGAAATTTGTACTTCTTCATCCCCTTCACCTGTCCTGCCCATCCCCCTCCTCCTTCCCTCGCTCAACCACCAGTTTCTTGGTTGTATTTAAGAGTCTGTTTCTGTTTTTTCTTTGTTTTGCTTTTCAGATCCCATGTACAAGTGAAGCCATGTGGTATCTGTCTTTGTCTGACTTCACTTACCATGACACTTTCTAGCTCCGTCCATATTACTGCAGTTGTTGCCCAGCAATATTGTGATAATTAGTGTCTGAAGTAAAGTGGCGTTTTCCAAAATAACTGTTCTTTCTATCAAACCCAAAAAATGCCACATTGAACTATATGGCGCATGTACATTTTTCCAGTTAATTCTAAAGTGTTTAGAAATTGTGTCACCTGTCTCTCAATGACCTTTCAGGCTATAGACCTTAATAAGAAGGGGAAGGACAACAAACACCCAATGTATCGGAGGCTGGTGCACTCAGCGGTGGACGTCCCCACCATACAGGAGGTAAAGCCAGGCCCTCTGTCCGGTTTCTGATACACCCGTAGCTCCCACATGACTCACAACTCCCAGCTGAGCATGACTCTGTTGCCATTCCCCCTAGGGTGTGTGCCTGCTCGTCCTCTACTTAGAGCCTAAAAGGTGTAGCCCCTACAGGGGCATTGCTGCTACCGAGATGCCTTGTGCTTGTACTGTGCGTGCAGATCAGGTGTCCCGTTCGAAAAGGCCTGGTGTTAAGCCAGCTGTAGATTCTGGATACTTGCTGATCCCAGGAGAGGCGTGTAGAGCCCGGTCAACTGAATATTTCAGATTCGAGGACTCCTATCTGCACGTGGTTTCCTAGCACTAGCAGGTACTCAGGAGTTTTTCTCAAGGGAACATTGGAGTCTAGGACTAGAGTCCTGGGAAACAGCAGAGTGAACTTGAACAACACAAAGATTATGTAACCAGAAAACAAGGTTCTCAGAGTTCTTAATTTTACCTTCTGTAGCTGAGTATTATAATGGGTTTGTTAACATGTAGTTACAAATTGCGGTCAAATCCAGTAGAACATTTTAACACATTTCCCAGTTAGGGCCGCTGAATTACTAATTCTGTACTTTATGCATCCTTTTGAATTTCAGATCTCGTGGTTGGCCACAGTAGCTTATAGGGAGACCGTAGGAATAATTTTAAGTTATTTTACAAGTTTCTTAGTCCCCTTGGCAGCTGAGAAAGACTGCAGGTGATTACTTCAGTAGGAAATGAGGGTAAATGAAGGGTGTTCCCTCTAAAGAGGCTGGCAGAGTCTGAAATAAAAACAAGTAGTTTTCATTTCACCTCCTGCCCCAGGTTCCTGTCCTCAAGCAAAGCCTCTTGTCCTAAACCCCAAGGTCTCTACGGGACAGTCCTTCCTGCCCCTGCTTCTGCTCCTTCCAAGCTTCCCTTAGTCTGATCCCGGCGGATCCGTAGAGAACACCAGCTGGACTGATGGTGTCTTAGCTTTGTACGTAGCAGGTGCTGTTCATGAACAGAAAGCACTGTAAGGAAAATACAGAGGAAAGCATGATTTTTATCCCATCAGGAGCTTACAGTTCAAACCAAAATACAGGCCGTGATCGTGCAAATCTCAAAAATCACGAAGATGCTTTGGGAAACCTGGGTTCAGTTTCTCCATCTGGGTGTAGATCAGGTCACCGGGGGAGCTCTAGACGTTGCCAGTGCCTGGGAGGACTGAGCCCGGGACGGTCAGAAATTCACAGTGGGACTCAGGATTTGTAACTAAGCCTGTGACCCTTGATGCCGGAAGGGAGGCAGGTTCCTCCAGCAGGGGATATCTTGCAAGCCTTCTTGAAGAAAGCACCACTGAGGTGGGCCTTGGAGGATTTCAGCAGAAAGACAGGATCTTAGTTGTTATTTAGAGGCCTTAGTATTCTAAGTCCTTTCCAAGCTGATTTCCTAAAGTGCTACCAGGATAAGAAAATGCCTCCTTGCTACTTCTAAATAACTCGTTATACCCTTCTTCCAAAAACTTTGCCTGCCTGCAAAAAACCTTCAAATTCCCTCCATAATCCGTCACGTATACGTGTCTAGCACAGCAGAAAGCCTTGCCTTGACCTGGTGTGTAGAGGAACAACTCGGACTTTGTGGGAAAGCGTCGCGTAGGCCAATGGTTGTTGCTTTCAGTCTCTGTAAGACTGTGCTAGAAAAATGGTAGGTGTGTAGTTACCATCTGCACTGACCACAGCCTTCGTTCTTCGCGCAGCCCAGCAGCAGTGAGAGGCCCCGGCTTTTGGCGGAGCTCAGCTGCTGACTTAGTGCAGAGGAGGGTGGGGGCTGCCCGCGGTCCAGTGCTCTGCACGCCGCACTCCAGCCTCAGGTGGGCTTATCGGTGTCCTCACGCGTGTCCCATCCATGCCGTGGGACACGGGAGTGGACATAGCGACGTTCTGGAAGGTTCTGCCGTGCCCCTTGCGCTAATAACCCGTTAGCATAAGGCAGACAAACATTCTAGCTATTAACGCTTTGCTATTTTGTTTCTCGCCCTCTGCAGAAAGTGAACGAAGGGAAATACCGCAGTTATGAAGAGTTCAAAGCTGATGCTCAGCTGCTTCTCCACAACACAGTGATTTTCTACGGAGGTTGAAGGGTTTTTTTCTTTTCTGTGCATGCTTCTCTATACCACTTAACCTTCGTGTTGGGAAATACCTTTTATAAAACATTACATTCAAAAAATTGATACTTTAATGATTTTTAAGTAATAATGTCAGGGTTTCAACTTTGGTAATGTGGTTATAGTTTATAAAATTGACTGGCCAAGAATTCTAGTACTAAATGCTGAAAATATTTTTATTCTTTATAGTTTTATATATAAGCTTAGTTGAGAGGCTTTTTATAAGCACTTTAATTCTGGTCCTTTTCCATTAACATCCCATCATTTGAAGGAAAAGAAAGAGGGCACTCTGTATGTAGAGGATCCGTATTCTGTTGAATGTAACATTACAGCTGTCTATAGAAATGTTGTTTGGCTGCCTGAACTTTATTTACGTTATTTTTAAAAAATGTTTATTTATTTTGAGAGAGCGAGAGAGCAGGGGAGAGGGGCAGAGGGAGAGAGAGTCCCACGCAGGCCCCATGCTGCCAACACAGAGCCCGACGTGGGGCTCGATCTCATGAACCGTGAGATCGTGACCTGAGCAGAAATCAAGAGTCAGATGCTTAACCGACTGAGCCCCCCCAGGTGCCCCTGAACTTCATTTAAAATAGACATTTTCATTTTAAATGGTGTATGTCCACTCTAGTCACACTGAAAGAAAATGCAAATGGTTGTACTACTTTTGATAGTTTTGTGTTTCTGGATTTGTGGTAATAGATACTGTCTGCCTTTCATTACAGCAGACAGCGAGCAGGCTGACATAGCACGGATGCTGTATAAAGACACCTGTCACGAGGTACTGCTTACTCCCCGTAATTAAACTCTTGCTGTTTTCCAGACTAACTTAGTTTGGAATTCTACTCTTACATATGTTTCAGTTTTGCCATTTCCTTTAAATATAGTTTTATTTCCATGTTTGAAATACATGGGAAATAATGCAAATCAAGGAGGGAATTTTCTCAGAGAAATCCTAGGAGTTCGATTTAGTGGTTAAGTAACTTGGACAAATAAAGTGTGTTTCCTTTTCTGTAACTGCTCTCAGGGATGTTGGTTACATAATGCAGGCAAATGTCTTGCACTGGGCAGACACTCAATAAATGTTACCCTCCTTTTCACTGTCAAATTAAAGCATAATTCACATACAGTGTGATACTAGTTTCAGTTATACAGGGTAGTGATCTGACACTTCCATACGTCACTGAACTGCTCCCCCAAGTGTGGTCCCGTCACCTCACAGCGTTATTACAACGTGACCAATTGCACCTCCCGCCCCACCCCCACCCCCCCACCCGCCGACCCCCCGCTCTGTGACTTACTAACTTTGTAATTGGAAGTTTGTACTCGATAATCCCCTTCACCCATCCAACCATGTCCCCTCCCCTCTGGCAACCACCAGTTTGTTCTCTGTTTAGGAGTTGTTTTTATTTTTTTTATTGTTTGGTTTTTTAGATCCCACATATGAGTGAGCTAACATGATTTATTTGTCTTTCTCTGACTTATTTCAATTGGCATAATATTCTTAACTCCATCCACATTGTTGCAAACGACAATATTTCATTCTCTTTTTATGGCTGAATAATATTCTAGTGTGTAAGTGTGTGTACCACTCTTTCCTAATCCATTCCTCTACTGATGGACATTTGGACTGTCTTCATAGTTTGGCTGTTGTTGATAGTGCTGCCTGTAAACATCGGGGTGCATGTGCCCTTGAAATCTGTATTTTTCTATCCTTTGAATAAATACCTAGTGTGCAATTACTGGGTTGCAGCGTAGTTCTACTTTTAAGGTTTTGAGGAACCTCCATACTGTTGTCCAGAGTGACTGTACCAGTTTGCGTTCCCATCAACAGTGCATGAATGTTCCTTTTTCTCCACTTCCTCGCCAACACCTGTTGTTTCTGTGTTGTTACTTTTAACCATTCTGACAGGTGTGAGGTGGTATCTCCTTGTGGTTTTGATTTATATGTTGCAGATGATGACTGATGTTGAACTATCTTTTCATGTGTCTCTTGGCCATCTGGATGTCTTCTCTGGAAAAGTGTCTATTCATGTCTTCTGCCCATTTCTTAACTGGATTTTTTGTTTTCTGGGTGTGAAGTATTATGATTTCTTTATAGATTTTGGATACTAACCCTTTATCTGATATCTCGTTTGCAAATAATCTCTTATTCTGTAAGTTGCCTTTTAGTTTTGTTGATTGTTTCCTTCGCTGTGCTTTTTATCTTGGTGGGGTCTCAGTAGTTCATGTTTGCTTTTGTTCCCCTCGCCTCCAAAGACACGTCTCATAAGTTGCTCCAGTCATTGTCAAAGAGGTTACTGCCTGTGTCTTACTTTAGGATTTTGATGGTTTCCTGTGTCACATTTAGGTCCTTAATGCATTTTGAATTTATTTTTGTGTGTGGTGTAAGAAAGCAGTCCCATTTCGTTCTTCCACGTGTGGCTTTCCAGTTTTCCCATCACCACTTGTTGAAGAGGCTGTTTTTTCTCCATTGGATATTCTTTCCTGCTTTGTCGAAAACTAGTTGTCCATATAGTTGTGGATTCATTTCTGGGCTTTCTATTCTGTTCCATTGATCTGTGGGTCTGTTTTTGTGCCATACTGCCTTGATGATTACCGCTTTGTAATACAGCTTGAAGTCCGGAATTGTGATGCCTCCAGGGTTGCTTTTCTTTTCCAAGGTTCCTTTAGCTATTCAGGGTCTTTTGTGGTTCTGTACAAATTCCAGGATTGTTTTTTCTAGCTGTCAAAATGTCAAATGGTATTTTGATAGGGACTGCTTTAAACATGTAGATTGCTTTGGGTAGTATCAACATTTTAACAGTAGTTTTGTTCTTCTAATCCATGAGCGTGGAATGTCTCCATTTCTGCCATCTTCTGTTTCTTTCATCAGTGTTCGATAATTTTCAGAGTATAGGTGTTTCACCTGTTGGGTTGGCTTTGTTCCTAGGTGTCTTATTGGTGGAATTGTAAATGGGACCAATTCCTCAATTGTTCTCTGCTACTTCGTTATTGGTGTATATAAATGCAACAGGTTTCTATACATTTGTGTTGTATCCTGCAGCTTTACTCAATTTATCAGTTCTAGTAGTTTTTTGGTGGAGTCTTTCAGGTTTTCTACTTAGAATATCACGTTGTCTGCGAATAGTGAAAGTTTGACTTCTTCCTTGCCCATTTGTCTGGCTTTGTATGCCTTTTATTTCTTTTTGTTGCCTGACTGCTGTGGCTGGGACTTCCAGTACTGTGTTGAATAATAGTGTTGAGAGTGGACATCTCTGTCTTGTTCCTGATCTCAGCAGAAAAGCTCTCAGTTTTTCTCCATTGAGGATGATGTTAGCTGTAGTTTGTGGTCTTCATGACCATGTTCCCACTACACCTGCTTTGTTGAGGGTTTTTATATGAATGGATGCTGTACTTTGTCACATGCTTTTTCTGAATCTATTGAAATGATTATTTGATTTTTGTCATTTCTCTATTAGTGTGGTGTATCATATTGATTGATTTATGAATGTAATCACCTTTGCATCCCCAGAATAAATCCCACTGATTGTGGTGAATGATTTTTTTAATTCTTTATTTATTTTTGAGAGAGAGACAGCGAGACAGAGTGTGAGTGGGGGGAGAAACAGAGAGAGAGGGAGACACAGAATCTGAAGCAGGATCCAAGCTCTGAGCTGTCAGCACAGAGCCCGACGTGGGGCTTGAACTCACGAACCACAAGATCATGACCTGCGCTGAAGTTGGACGCTTAACCGACTGAGCCACCCAGGTGCCCCATGAATGATTTTTTAAATGTATTGTTGGATGTGGTGGTGGTGGTTTGTTATTTTTATATCCATGCTCATTAGGGATATTGGCCTATACTTCTCTTCTTTTTATTGTCTTTATCTGGTTTTGATACAGTGCTGGCCTCATAAAGAATAGTATAATCCATTCATATATTGATGAACCCTTGGGCTGCTTCCATATCTTGGTTATTGCAAATAATGCTGCTGTAAACATCGGGGTGCACATATCCCTTTGAATTAGTGTTTTTGTATTCTTTGGGAAAATACCCAGTAGTGCAGTTGCCTAGAATTGTTGACTAGTTCTATTTTTAATTTTTTGAGGAACCTCCACACTGTTCTCCAGAGTGGCTGCACAAGTTTGCATTCCCATCAACAGTGCAAGAGGGTTTCCCTTTCTCTGCATCCTCACGTACACCCTTTGTTTCTTGTGTTAATTTTTGCCATTCTGACAGGTGTGATGTGATATCTCGTTGTGGTTTTGATTTGTATGTCTCTAATGATGAGTGATGTTGAGCGTCTTTTCTTGGGTGTGTTGGCCATCTGGGTGTTTTCTTTGGAAAAACATTTCTTTAGTTCCTCTGCCCATATTTTAATTGGATTTTTTTCTTTTTGGTTTTGAGTTGTGAAATTTTTTTTAAATATACTTTGGATATTAATCCCTTATTGTATATGTCTTTTGCAAATATCTTCTCCCATTCGGTAGGTTGCCTTTTTATTTTGTTGATTGTTCCTTTGCAGTGCAGAAATGTTACCCTCTTTGTTACAATTGTTTTCTTTTAAAATCTTTTTTTTAATGTTTGTTTATTTTGGGAAGAGAGAGAGTGCCAGTCGGGGAGGTGCAGAGAGAGGGAGACAACAGAATCCGAAGCAGACTCCAGGCTCCCAGCTGTCAGCACAGAGCCTGACGCGGGGCTCAAAGTCACAAACCGCGAGATCATGACCTGAGCTGAAGTCGGCGCTTAACCGACGGAGCCACCCAGGCACCCCAGTGTTACCCTCTTTGAATGAAAGATCTGTATAGGCTTCACAGCAAAAAAACCCACAAAAACAAAAAAGTTCCTATTTATACAATAAGTAAAATACATATTAGCATTTTAGAGGTTTTATTTGTGTGTATAGTCTTTTTTACTTGAAACAGTCACCTGAAAATTTATATAAAAAGTCTTGTTTCCTGATAAAATTTGACCTTTGTTTTTTCATTCATTCCACAAATATTTATTGAGTGTCTACTATGTGCTGTGCAGGGTGTTAGGAGAGATAAAGTGGTGATTGAAGTACTGCTTTTTGCTCATGGGGCTATATTCTTCAGAATATACCTTCTGAAGAAAGAGGCTCAAAAAAGAAACGGACAGAATATGTTTCTTCACAAGACGTGAAAGAGTGTTATGAAAGGAAACAAGGACTAAAACAGAATGAGGGAATGTAAGGACTGCTTTTATTGGTAATGGTACTTAAGATGGGTAGACCAGAAGGATCTGTCTGCTGAACTAGCATTTAATGTGCATATGAACCAGAAGGAGGGCGGGAGCCAGGCTGGGAGTGGAGGCCAGACCTCCTGAGGAACTGTCTTCTGCTCCAGGCCCGCCTGGGACCATGGAGACGGTCTGAACAGGAACGTGGCAGGCTCTCCTAGTATTCATTGAGAAATGAAAAATGTCATCTCAAGGAAGAAAATTCAGGACTATCTGTGCACATGAGAGAGAATGCTAATTTACATGGATCTGTTTTATACAGTTTGATGCTCATGTTTTGTGTAGGCTAAAATAGTTGCTTTTCTTTTTTAGCTGGATGAACTACAGCTTTGCAAGAATTGCTTCTATTTGTCAAATGCTCGTCCTGACAATTGGTTCTGCTACCCTTGTGTATGTGAAATTTTGTGATTTTCTGTTTTTTACCTCTTAAGTGTGTGATGTACTATTCTAAGCAAGGCTATTTCCCATTTATTTAAGGATTATAATCCTTCCTAGGTATTTTTCTTTGTATCATAGTATATACATGGGCTTAGTGAGCATAAAACCTGAAACACAGGGGAAACAACTTGGCATCATTACCCATTTCTGACTTTAAAATGAGGAACTTCAGAATAAACCCTTAACAGATAATAGAGTGAACTTCTGCTCTTCCCGTTTTTTTCACAAGAAAGATAAGGCTTCCTGTATGCTTGTGGCTATGTGTGGTCCCCTGGAATGACAGGATTTCAGGAAGGTCCCGACTGGTCTGTGCCTGTGGTCGGGGCTGCGCCCAGCCCTGGGCGTGCCAGGCTGCCTGTGGAGGACGACCCTGTGCTCCTCAGGTGCTCTGGGGTCTCTGTGATTCCCTAAGCCTGGAGCAGGACCTCAGACTTTCACATCTCTCACAGGCTCCCAGGTGCTGGAGTGCACCTTACAATGCAGTGAGGGTGTTGTGTTTGCCACTGTTACTCACGGGGTCTCGCCTTGGAGACTGGCTCGTCCCTAAGTGCTGCAGGCTGTGTTTTCTGAGAGATGAGGGTCCATATCTCTGCTCTTATGCAGACTGTAAGTTTTTGGTGCTTTACTTGAAGGCAGAATCAATCCGAGAAAAAAAAAGCTCTATGGGTTTAGGAGTTAAAAAAAAGAAGTGTTTTCAAAATACTGCACTATACTTCCTAAGTTGAGTATTAATGACATGTGTGCATTTAATACTTTGAAAATAACATGGTTACATAAAACATTTTATTTCCAGATACCTAATCATGAACTGGTTTGGGCCAAAATGAAAGGTTTTGGTTTCTGGCCAGCCAAGGTCCTACAGAAGGAGGACAACCAGGTTGACGTTCGCTTCTTCGGTCACCACCACCAGAGGTAAGCGTGATCCTGCGCCCACCAGGGCTGACCTCTGAGTGACCCTTGGGGCATCCATCAGATGGTCCTTGGTACTGGGAGGGCAGAAACAGTCTGTAGTTCAGTTTGGAGAAACAAATCACATCACCTTGGTGTTTTGTTGTTGTCGTCGTTGTTTTTGCATTTATTATCCATTGCTCTATTTGGTTAATTGTCTTTTCCTTTTTTCTTGAGAGTTCAGTAGATAAGTGCAGGGGAAAAAATTAATAAAAACCAGGAAATCTAGTACCCAGAATAGGAAATTACTAATACTTTGCCATTTTTGCCTTTTGTTTTGTTTTGGCTTTTAAAGTTTTTATTTAGTTCCAGTTAGTTAATATATGGCAGATCGGCATGGAGCCTGACGAGGCAGCTGACGACGATTTTTGCAAATGGTACTTGTAGTTTGGGCTCCCGACATGGTGTGATGCAGTACAGGCTCGGGCTGGGATTGCGTGGTGAGGCGGGTGTGGAAGGGCTCTAAGAATGTGGCCACTTCATGGTTTGTGAAGACAGGATGCCGTTTCAGGCACCTTTTCAAAGCTCTGTTAAAAGCCACAGACAAAAATCATCGACGTGGGAGCAGGAGACCATGTCGATCTTGTGATCTAAGGATGTGCATAAGAATTACAGGAAGGGAACTGCCAGACATGGTATCCAGCCTATATTTTGAAGTTCCTGTTGCCAGGGAGATGTGTACAGCCCAGCTTAAAACTTTACGTTTTCATGGTACAGTATCTGTATCCCAACAGTAAAAAGTTTCTGTTACTGTGAACTTGCTTTTATTAAAAAAAAAAAATTTTAAGGTTTATATGTATTTTTGAGGCAGAGCATGAGCAGGGCAGGGGCAGAGAGAGAGGGAGACACAGAATCTGAAGCAGGCTCCAAGCTCCGAGCTGACAGCCAGAGCCTGATGCGGGGCTCGAACTCACGAACCACGAGATCATGACCTGGGCCGAAGTCGGACGCTCAACCGACTGAGCCACCCGGGCGCCCCTGTAAACTTATTTTTGCATAGTTACGTATTTCATACAAAGAATGTGAACCATACTATGAAATTATAGCTGCCTCTTTCATTGTGATATCAAAGCCTTAAAGTATTGTTCTGAGTAACACTGTCACTAATAGCCGTGACTGGACACTGATGAAAGTTCACAGATACTAAAAGTAAAGGGGAAAAATAGCAAGTCAGCTACATGATCTAAAGGCCTTTCCAAGTATTTAAATGTCTGTCGTGCCTGAAGTTGTGAGGGTTTTATGTAATTACTGTCATTACTGTGAGAAACTATGGAACAAGAGACTTTATTCCTCTCCATAGTGAATTTTTAGTCTTCATTTAATTTAAATAGAAGTTTAGTGGCAAGAAACCTACAGATAGTGTAAGTTTCCAAAAACGTAGTTCCGTTCCTTCAGAGATAGATGCATCCCTAGCTGATGCTGTCAAGGCAGGAAACATGGGTAATCCCACCATTGACTACAGAATGAATGCTTTGTATGGATTATGAAGTAGCAGCACATTGTATTGGGTTTGTTACCGTGCCCCATCAGAACGGGGATGGAGGGGTGGGGAGGCCTGGACAGGGGTACGGAGGGCGACCTCTGTAGCAGTGGAGAGGGCTGGTGGGCTCCACCGTGGCTCGTGCTCTGGCATGTGCTTGTCCTGCTCTGGTCTCAGACACGGTGTTCAGTCTCTCTCAGCCTTGTTTCCTCACTTGTAAAATGAGGGCTTCCATAGCACATCTTGGAAGAGTTTCTCTGTAAGGGTTAAAGAAATGTTGGTACGTTCTGATCTAAGCATGGTGCCTGATGTGCAGCAAATCCTTAATAAAAGTCAGCTTATAGCACAAATATCCAAACAGGGAAGAAGTTTCATTAGTTAACCTAGAGAAACCAAGAATTCAGTTACTTTAAAAAAAAAACATACTACTAGGTTAGAACTGATAATCGGAACTTTTTAGCAGATTAAAAATTTTTTCATCCATTTTCCGACAGCTTCATAGTATCTACAACCATAAGTGGTATTTTGATAATGTGAGTTAATTTGTCTTATGTCATTCATTATACAATGCAGATAGTAATTTAAAATAATATTTGAGGTAATCTCCTTGGGTCCTTGGCATGTTTGTGATCTGAACAGAAAATTACAACATAAAATTCCATTTCCAGAGAGTTTTTTTTTTTTTCTTCCAAACTTATTACTTCCTGGAATCTAAAAAATCTAAAAAATTCTGGACAGATGGCTCTCTGAGGACTTTAGTTTAGAAAATACAGCTGACCCTTGAACAACAAGAGGATGGGGGTGCCAGCTCCCCCCCCAGTCCTAACTCACCTATGACTTTTGACTCCCCCAAAAGCTTAACTATAGCCTTTCTAATAATGTAAAGTTAACTCCTGCTTTGTATGTTACATGTATTATATGCTGTATTCTTACAGTAAAGGAGGAGAAAATACATTTACAGCCCTGTCCTATGTCAAAACAGTCTGTGTATGAGTGGACCCCTGCAGTTCAAGCCAGTGTTGTTCAAGAGTCAACTTTAACAGGTCTACAATTTTACTATAAATTCAGAATCTTTTCCTTTCCTTCTCTGGTTACAGTGTGCCTAATAAAATACTTGAACTAAATGAGTGATGAGGACATACCTTATAAGTTACACTGTATCTTACTGGCATATTTGATTTATTAAAAGCAATCTTAATACAGTTATAATAATGAGTTTTAATTAAGCAATATGTTACCAACCAAGAGGAGATGGCTAATAAAGGCCTAGCAGCAAGTTTTCACTAACACTGTTTTTAGCGTCATAACTGTTTACAGGTGCACATCTCGGTGGTGTTGAGTGCATTCATACTGTTAGGCAGCATCACTACCAATAAGTGTTCTTTTGCCAGTTCATCCTATCTTCGTACATAGGCAGGAGAAGGAAAATGTATATAAATCAATGGTCTTACACTAGTCCGCACTGTGTGCTCGGCACAGAGTGTGCTGCCCCTCCCCAGGGCCTATGCAGACTGTGACCGCACTCACTGGAAGCGGGGTTTTGCTAGGATTTGCACGGTTGGCCTGCCAGAGGAAAAAGTAGCGGGGCGGTCTGTGTCAACAAGGCTGAATCTCCGCTGCAGGTGGCCAGGGGCCCCGGGAGCCGGCAGGGAGCTAGCTACAGGCAGGAAGGAAGCACACCATTCTGAGCTCATTTGCCATCAGGTTACCGAGCCATTTGATTCCGCGTGTGTTCAGAGCCTTCAGGATTGACAGATGTGCAGACAGAGCCAGATTAGATTCTGCCTCTTTTTATTGGACTTACCCTGAATTGTAGGGTGTCTTTGTAGACCGGATTGCCAGAGATAACCAGGGAACCTCTTTAAAAGTGGCACCTGATCCCCTGCAGTCATGGAGGGGATTATAGGAGAATGGGAACGTGTGTGTGAACCACACTGACGCTTAATTACGTCTCATGTTAAGAGCAGCCTGAATCAGTTTTCTTGTATCCAAGGGATAAACAGATTATTTAAGGAGGAAAAAAAAAATACCAACAGGTCACAAATTCGTTCCAGGTAGTCAGCACTGTTAGTGACACAAATGTGTCTCAAAAACAGGTTTTCAAAAGTGTAGTTTACTTTGGTAGGGGGCCTAACGAAGCACTGGTGTCAGATGAGACGCTGTGGACGTAATATTCACAGACCCTTGCTGGCAGGTCACGGCTCCAGCTGTCAGCGTATTTAATCTGGAAAGCCTGTGGCCTCACGTGCACAAGCGAGTTCCAAGTCTGCACTTGTGGTTTGTGTGTGTGCAGCGTGCTTCCCTCGACCCTTTGGAACAGTCATGAGGCCGGTGTTTGTGACACTCCGTCCCTGCTGGCCGGAGTGGGGGGCAGGGGGAGCTGACCCGGCACACATTTAAACAGGAGACAGACAAGAATCAGTCTCTCGCTGCTTGTGTGCTGTTCCTCACTTGTCCTGGCTGCTCCAGAGAGCGTCTCCCTAACTGTGGCTCGTGCACCTTGCTGTTTTTGGTCTTGTTTGTGACATTCCCTCTGCCAGTAGCTCCTCTTACGGGGCCTGGTACACGTCGTCCTTGTCCTTCAGGCCCGGCCGCAGCTGTCTTCCTCTCAGGAGCACCCCGTCCCTTCACAGTTGTGACAAACCCAAAGAGCCTTCATGGCAGAGGCTGTGTGGGTGCAGGTGCCATCCTAGAACTAGGATGCTTGCACCCGGGACTCGGGCCCCTGATTCATAGCTCTTACCCAGCGCATCTGGGCAGCGTCTCCTCCAGCAGTCCAGTGAGGCCAGAACATGGTAGCGGCCCCGTGCGTTATTGGAGGAGCTGCAGTGCCTTCTGCTGGCACACGGTGGAGTCCAGTTGGGTGACTGGTGCCCAGGGAAACTTTCTCGAGAACTAAATCAAGTTTTACATCCAGTACTTTTGGGTCAGTACCACACATAATGCAGAGAACCTTACGCTCCTACCTGAGCACCTGGCTGCTGAACAGTAGATGCTGCGAGTCTGAATGTGATGAAACGTAACATGGGGAGGCAGCGTTTGCCCTCATCTCGTGCACACGTATCTGCAAACACACACACCTGTAGTTGTGGTCTGCACAGAGCGAGTCTTGAGTAACGGAGTGGCAATGGGAGGAGACTCTGGAAAAAGGACTTAGGAACAGGCTAACTGGGTTGAAGAAGGCCGTGATGGTGCTGAGGGGTTTTGAGGTATTTGAGAGTCGGCCCTGTTCCGAGAACCTTGTCCCCTCCTTCCTCCTCCATGTGGGTCTCCCACTCACCCCCGGCCATCACAGAATCTCCCAAGGCCTACTTTGCAGTGGGGAGAATCTGCTGCCGTTTTGGGAATTTCTAACTGTATCTCTGCGGTTACTTGAAGGGCCTGGATTCCCTCTGAGAACATCCAGGACATCACGGTCAACGTCCACCGGCTGCATGTGAAGCGCAGCATGGGCTGGAAGAAGGCCTGTGACGAGTTGGAGCTGCACCAGCGCTTCCTTCGCGAAGGAAGGTTCTGGAAGTCTAAGAATGAGGACCGAGGAGAGGAGGAGGCAGAGTCCAGCATCTCCTCCACCAGTAACGAGCAGGTGGGTGTCCCCATCAGTCACGGTGAGCGTGAGCGCTGCCGGTGCACGTTCCGACGGTTCTCCTTCCTTTCGTACAAAGGGGTAACGGGCTCTGCCAAAGGTATCAAAACCAGTTCAGGCAGACAGATAAGCAACCCTGATCCTGCCTCTCTTCCGTAGGCACATTAGTGCCCACCACCACACCTGTGCGGGAGTTCCGTGGGTGGTGACCACGTGGCCGCAGGTGTGCCAAATGCAAAAGGGGGCGGGTTACTCGCTTCTTCCCTGTGGGCCATGGCCAGTGTTGTCAGCACAGAAGTGTTTCACAGCATCTGGAGTAATGTGCTGTTGTTTTTATGATGCCCACAGCTAAAGGTCACTCAAGAACCAAGAGCAAAGAAAGGACGACGTAATCAGAGTGTGGAACCCAAAAAGGAAGTAAGTGGCCCGCCTTGCAGTGTCCAGGTGGCACTGCAACAGGAAGTATCTCCCAAGTTATGGTCAAGACAGTTGGCTCCAACGTACGGCACTTGTGAAAAGGCACTGCCGTCAGATAACATCAACCAGGTTGGAACCCGTCTTCTATCAGTAGAATAAGCCACACACAAACCAGAAGTCTCCTATCTCAGACCAAGTCTGGCTAAGTGGGAGGGCACTTGGCTGCATTTCCTGCAACTCTGCTGGTTTTCTAGTAGCATGATTAAAAACAAAGCACTTGTCCACTACATCAATTGGGTCAACATTGAAAAACTGGAGGAAACGAGGGTTAAGCTCAGCCTTTTAAAATGATACAGTCTGTTAATGCTCTAAATCCAAGGATTAATCTTAGCACAATTCCAAATACTTAGTGAGAAGTGGTTTAGAATTTTAGGATATCTGTTAATGATCTAGTCCAAAGAAGGGAGTCTAAACTGATAATGGTTTAAGTTTTAAATATTTTTGCTTAGGCTACCTGAAAAGCAAAAGACCCAGAGTATTATATGCAATGACATTATAAATGAAGATCCTATTTAGAATTACCGTCTCTATTAATTGAATGGAAGTTTTGAGGGTTTAATTGTGGTAAAATCTGCATAACAGAATTTCCCACCTTAATTCCAGGTTTCTTAACCGTAGTTTATTACGTGGCTATTTATGTGTATCGCTATGTTTTTATCCTAACAGAGCTTGTTCTTGAACTGGCGGACTGGTGGCTTTGTTTCACATCTGAGCACTGTCCTTACCCTTTAGGAACCAGAGCCTGAAACTGAAGCCGTGAGTTCCAGCCAGGAAATCCCCACGATGCCTCAGCCAATCGAAAAGGTTTCTGTGTCCACTCAGACCAAGAAGTTAAGTGCCTCTTCACCAAGAATGCTGCACCGAAGCACACAGACCACCGGTGATGGAGTGTGTCAAAGCATGTGCCACGACAAATACACTAAGATTTTCAATGACTTTAAAGACCGAATGAAGTCTGACCACAAGCGAGAAACAGAAAGAGTTGTACGAGAAGCTCTGGAAAAGGTAAAGCCCCCCCCCACTCCCTCCCCCCCCAACGAGGACCCTGAGTGTGACGAGAGTTTTCCCGTGGTGGGTTATTAGCAGCTTTCACGTGGGCATCCTCCAGGCTGCTCCTTTGTAAAGCCAGGAACATAATAAGACACCTTTGATAACATTTCAGTTAATAGTAATAACTTGTGTTTCTTCATCGAAGGCGTTGGGAGCTCTTGATGGGTTGGAGGGAAGAGGGGTATCCTCGAAGTAGACGCGGTGTTAGGGTTCTCTTCGGGGTGATGGTCCGTGTGAGCTGAGGGCAGACTGTTACGGGCTGACCCTTTCATTTCAGCTCCGTTCCGAAATGGAAGAGGAGAAACGACAAGCTGTAAATAAAGCTGTAGCCAATATGCAGGGTGAGATGGACAGAAAATGTAAGCAAGTAAAGGAAAAGTGTAAAGAAGAATTTGTAGAAGAAATCAAGAAGCTAGCAACACAGCACAAACAACTGATTTCTCAGACCAAGAAGAAGCAGTGGGTAAGTATCCGTGTTTTTCTGAAAATGTACCACCCAGTGTACTGTAGATGTGATGAAAATCCGTTCAGGAAGACATATGTGGAATGTGCAAAGTCCATACCTGAAGTAAGATCAAATGTGAAATTACCAGCTTTAATTACTTTTAAAATTCTTATTGAAAAGTCCTCTCATCTGTGAAGCCACATGACGAGTATTGCTCAGGATTATTTTGTTAAATTGGGATTGTGAAGTGTCAGTACGAATTCAGCGCATCTAGTTCACGTGACATGTCCGCTGTGCGGGGAATGTATGTGGACAAGCTGGCCGGCTCTTCCGTCTGCCTGCAACTCCTGGTAGCAAACCTCTCGGTTGTGAGACTATAAATGTCAGCATCCCAACGGCAAGCTAAAGATTTTCACATTTTGCTGCCCAACGTTTATCCATTAGACTCTTTTCAGTCGATTTACTTTTTGATCGTAACAGCTCACTGGTCTGTAACTCCACTTAGAATCTGACGAATTGTCCCCTTTCACAGTGTCCTGTTTGTCACTCTCGTCTTCCCCTAGAACAGGAGCTCTGGGCGCATGTGTCCACCCATCTCAGCTAACTGGTGGTGGAAACGTTTTACTCCCAAAAACTCATCACTTGTTTTTTAATTTTTTTTTAATGTCTATTTATATTTAAGAGACAGAGACAGAGTGCAAGTGGGGGAGGGGCAGAGAGAGCGGGAGACCCAGAATCCAAAGCAGGCCCCAGGCTCCAGTGGGTTTGAACCCACACACTAAGATCATGACCTGAGCCGAAGTCAGATGCTCAGCCGAGTGAGCCACCTACGCGCCCCTAGCTTGTTCTTTTTAATAAGTAACTGTAAGAAGTTTTGTGATTCTTCATTTGATCCAGACTACATTTTTTAAAGTATAATTTATTGTCAAGTTGGCTAACATACAGTGTATACAGTGTGTTCTTGGTTTGGGGGGTAGATTCCCATCTCTTACATACAACACCCAGTGCTCATCCCACCATTTTCTGAAGAGGGTCTTTACATTACAGTAAATGTTTCCTCAGAAAAGTAAACATTATAAATACTCTGATAAAGAAAAAGGGGAACTTGACGTACATTTCAGGAGAATCTGTAAAGATGACCTGATAGGAAAAGCAGATGAATGAGATAAGTATCACTAGATGGGAATGAAGGTGTGCTCAAAATAATGGCCAGCACGAAGCCCCAACACTACGTCCATGATTCTATCTTCATGCAAAGACTAGAGAAAGCTAGAAAGTGGGCAGTAGATATATGGGAAGAACCCCCATAAGTTTACTAAAGGATCAAAATGGGAGAGGAGGCTGGAGTAGGGAATGAGGACACTGCTTTTTCTAGCATGTTCCAGCTGTGAACGAGCAGAAGCTGTGCTGTTAGACCTGCTGTTTATCTAAGTCCACGCGGAAATAATGCTATGCAGTATTTCCTTTCTCAGGGATGAATGGTGCTCTGCTGTGTGTACGCACATACTGCATCTTCTCTGTTCACCCATTCGTGGATGGACACTTAGTGAATGCGGGGCTATGGGTATCTTTTCAGTATCTGGATTTCATTTCCTTTGGACACATACCCATACGTGGGATTTGCTGGATCAAAGAGTAGTTTTGTTTTTTTTATTGGTCGAAGAGCCTCCACACTGTTCTCCAAAGCACCTGCAACACTTTGCATTCCCACCAGCAGTGCACGAGGGTTCCCCTTTCTCTGCATCCTCGCCAACACCTATTGATTCCTGAGTTAATTTTAGCCACTCTGACAGGTGTGAGGTGGCATCTCATCGTGGTTTTTATTTGCATTTCCCAGATGATGAGAGACAGGGACCTGCATAGATCTTTAGAATTTTTTTAAATTAGGTGATTGGTTTTTTTCCATTGAGTTGTAGGAGTAGTTTATTTGGGGCCTGAACCACATATGTCAGATACAGGATTTGCAAATATTTCTGTGTCCACTTGTTTAGTTTTACTTTTGTTGCCTGTGCTTTTGGTGTCAGATCCAAAAAAAATCATCGCCAAGACTGATGTCAAGGAGCTTTATTGCCTGTTTTCTTCTAGGAGGTTTATGGCTTCAGGTCTTACATTCAAGTCTTTAATCCATTTTGAGTTAACTTCAGAGTTTGAGCAACGAAAGTGCATCTAGTTTCATTCTGCTGCACGTGGCTGTCCAGTTTTCTGCCTTTCATTGACGAGACTGCCTTCTGTTCTCTTCCACCCCTTTGTTGTAAACTCATCAAGCGGACAGTGCAGGTTTATTTCTGGGCTCTCTGCTCCACTGAGCTGTGCATCTGTTTTCATATCAACACCAGATTGCTTTCATTTATACCCATTTTTTAAATGAGGAATTTTATGAGCTTATGAGATTATGAACACAGTGACTAAAGAAACACTCTGCTTGTCATGTCTGGTAGAAGGGTAGATACAATTAAATCTCACATTACAAAATAATAGAACATTGCTGGACAGAAAGTATGTAGGTATGCCAAAGTATTTCAGATGCCAGAAAATGGATGTTAAGATGAGATACTAACAACAGAATGTAGTACGGATAGTACACTCTTGGAGTACACCCACAAAGAAAGGGAGAGATCAAGAATGAAGGAGTGCACGCCTAAATAAATGTCAGGGTACTTGAGAGAAAGGATGGCTCTGCTTAAGACACGATTTAAAGGTGGGGAAATGAAAAGAAGTTAAAACACCTGGTCGAGGGGCGCCTGGGTGGCGCAGTCGGTTAAGCGTCCGACTTCAGCCAGGTCACGATCTCGCGGTCCGTGAGTTCGAGCCCCGCGTCGGGCTCTGGGCTGACGGCTCGGAGCCTGGAGCCTGTTTCCGATTCTGTGTCTCCCTCTCTCTCTGCCCCTCCCCCGTTCATGCTCTGTCTCTCTGTCCCAAAAATAAATAAAAACGTTGAAAAAAAAAAAAAAACACCTGGTCGAGACTCACATGAGTAATTAGCACATGCCCAGGATTTAAACTCAGGTGGGATTCATTTCGTTTCCAAAATTAAAACATGCTGTCCATGCTTTTCTAATAGTAACTTTACTGAAATTGCAGTAAGGATCACAGGAGACATCTCAAAAGATTGATTTTGATAAGAAAGTACAGCGTATGCAATGAGGAAGAACGAGGGTAGAATCTTAGGTACCACAATGTAGACTGCTCCGCCTGGTCCCATCCCTGGGACTCATCTACCTTTATAGGTCATTCTGTCTGTATGGACCACCTCCAGGTGCCGACACCAAGTGCATCCTTCTCTTCCTTGCCAGTACTGGTTCACCCTCCCTGTGTGTGTCTGGGGTCTCACTTTTCTGTTGCCAACTCAGCTTGAAACTGTAGTGTTTATGTTCCCCGAGTCCAAACAGCCCAAACTAGATGAATTCTTCACCTTTGTGTAGACCAGTTTTTCACCCTCAGTTCTGTTCACATTTGGGCCAAGAATTTCTTGTACACAGGCTGCCCTGTGTACCATAGACGTTCAGCAGCATCCCCAGTGTCCTTCCCCGGGCACCAGGAGTACCTGTTCTCCCCACCCAGGTTGTGACAATCGAAATGTCTCCAGATGTTGCCCAATAAGATGAAGGCTGAGAACTGAGCGCTAGTTTCGGGTCAAAAGTGACCTTGATAATAGCATATCCAGTGGAGAGATACAAGTGAAAGAGTGCCTTCGGACTAAGAAAGAAAGGAAAGAGAATAATTGGAAGTAGGAAGTTTGGCAATTCTTGCAAGGAGTTTGTGAAGGGGAAGCAGAAAAATGGGGGGGTCGATTGAAAGAGATGTGAGATGGAGTATTTTTTAACTGTGCTTAAACACACATAACAGTGAAGATGGTAAATTTTAAGTGTACGCTTCAGTGGTATTAAATATACTCCTGTCGTACAACTATTACCACAACTTTTTTACCTTGTAAAGCGGAAACACTTTACCTGCTAAATAACTCACGCCCTGCTCCTGGTAACCACCATTCTGTTTTGTCTTCACGACTGCGACCATTCTAAGTATCTCTTGTAAGTGTGAGCAAATATATTTGTCTTTTTATAACTGGCTATTTCACTTAGCATTATGCCATTAAGATTCATCCCTGTTGTGGCACAAGGAAGGTATCTTTTCTTTTCCGGGGTAAATAACGTTACACTGTGCATATGCACTGCACTCAGCTGTGCGTGTACTTGTTGATGGACGCTGGGGTTGCGTCCATGTGTTTGCTGTTGTGACTAATGCTGCTATGGACATGGGTGGACACATCGTTTTGAGACCTTGCTTTCAGTTGTTTTGGGTATGTAGCCAAAGTGGGGCTGTGGAATCTTATGGTAATTCTGTTTTTAAGTTTTTGAGGAAATACTCTGCTGCTTTCCACAGCAGCCATACTATTTTACACTCTTACCAACAGTGCACACATGGGGTTTCAAATTCTCTCCAAGATAGTAGCCATTCTGACAGGTGCGAGGCAGTATCTGATTGTGGCTTTGATTTACATTTCCCTGATGATCAGTGACATTCAGCATCTTTTCATGCTTATTAGTGGTCATTCTTGTATCTTTGGAGACCTGTCTCTTCAACTTCTTTGCCCATTTTTGAATCAGGTTGGTTGGTAGTTTCACAGGTTTTGTATCTCTTCTGGATGCAATTGCTCACCAGATCCACGATTCACAAATATTTCCTTTCAGTCTGGGAGTTGCCTTTCTACTCTGTAGACCGTGTCTCCTGTCGTACAAAACTTGAGAATTTTTATGAAGTCCACTCTCTTTTTTCTCTTTTGTTGCCTGTGTCCTTGGTCACATCCAAGAAATCATTGCCAAATCCAGTGTTGTGAAGCTTTGTGCTGCATATTCTTCCAAGAGTTTTACTGTTTGGGGCCTTACATTTAGGTCTTTGACCGATTTCGAGTTAATTTCTGTATATGCTGTTAGGGAGGTGCCCAGCCGCCTCCTTTGGGTGTGGAGATGCGGTTTTCCCGGCTGTGTTGCTTGAAAAGACCGGGTTCCCCATTGAGAGGTCCTGGCCCCCTTGTCAGAAACCCTTTCGCTGTGTATGTGAGGGTCTCTTCCTGGGCTCTCTCTTCGATTGCATTAGTCTGTATGTCTGGTTATGCCAACGCCACGTGGTCTGCCTACTCTAGCTTTGTGTAGTAGGTTTGAGATGAGGAAGTGTAAGTCCTCCAGTTTCTCCTTAGTTTTCGATGATCTGGGTTATTTAGGGTCCACCGAATCTGTAGATTGCTTTGGGTAATATGGACATTTTGACGATACATGAATTCTTCCAGTCCACAAACATGGGATGTGTTTCCACTTACGTCTTTACTGTCTTTCAGCCGTGTTTGGCAGTCTTCATCGTGCAAGCTTTTCTCCTCCTTGGTTAAGTCTGTTTTTTATTTTAGTTGTCTTTGATTTGAAACAGAATTTTTTTCATGGTTTCCTTTTGAGATTGCTCATTGTTCCTGTTAGAAATGCAGCTGATTTTAGGACCTTCCATCCTCCTCCTTTGCTGAATTCATTTGTTCTCATAGCTTTGATGTGGAGTCTTAGGCATGGAAAACTCTAAAGATGGAGCCATATACAAACCAGGTAAGTTTAGTTCTTTTCAAGTAGGGGTGTCTCTCTTGTTTGCCTGATGCTGTGGCTATACTTCCTGTAGTTGAATACAGGTGGTTAAAAGTGAGTGCCTTCTTGCCTTATTCCTGACTTTAGAGGAAAACTTTCAGTCTTACTGACTCTGATGTTTGCTGTGGGTTTTTCATATGGTGGCAGTTTCCTTCTATTCCTCTTCTGCTGAGTGATTTTTATCATGAAACGGTGTGTTGCATTTTTGTCTGATGCTTTTTCTACATTAGCTGAGATGATCATGTGTTTTTTTTTCCTCATTATGTTGATGTAGCATATTACACTGATCAATTTGGTGGTGTATAATCCTTCTATTCTCCTGAATTCCATTTGCTAATATTTTGTTGAGGATTCTATCCCAGTGTCCATAAGCCATGTTGATCTATAGATTTTGTTTCTTGTAGTGTGTCTGTCTGCCTTTGATATCTGGGTTATGCTGCATTCATAGCATGAATTTAGGGAAGCGTTTCTGGGGTGTCTGGGTGGCTCAGTCAGTTGAGCATCTGACTTCAGCTCAGGTCATGATCTCGCAGTTCTTGAGATCGAGTCCTGCATCAGGCTCTGTGCTGACAGCCCAGAGCCTGGAGCCTGCTTTGGATTCTGTTTCTCCCTCTCTCTGCCCCTCCCCTGTTCATGCTTGCTCTCAAAAATAAATAAACATTAAAAAAAATTTTTTTTTAATAATAAAGGAAGTGTTTCTGCCTCTTTGCAGTTTTTGGAAAAGTTTGGGAAGAATTGCTATTAATTCTTGTTTAACTGTGTGCTAGTATTTAGCATCACCAGCAAATCCAGTGCTTTTTTTTTGAGATTTTTTCATTAATAATTCAGTCTGCTTAAATTTGAGTTAGTCTTTAGTAGGTCTTGTGCTTCTGGGAGTTTTTCTCATTTTATCCAGGTTATTCAGTTTTCTGATGTGGAATAGTTAATGGTACTCTTAGAATCCTTCATATTTCTGTAGAATCCGCAGTAAGGTTCCCACTTTCCTTTCTGATCTTAGGAATTTGAGTTCTCTCTCTTCTTAGTCCATCTAGCTAAAGATTGTCCATTTTGTCAATGTTTTCAAAGAACCATCTTTGGATTTCATTGATTTTTGTCTGTTTTTCTGCTCTAATTTATCTCTGCTAAACTCTTTATTATCACTTCACCTTGTAGGACTTCACCTGAGTATTTCTTGCAGGGCAGGTCACAAGTTCCCTCAGGTTTTGTGTATCTGGGAATGTTAAAATTTATCCTTCGCTTTTACAAGGACAGTTTTTCTGAATATAGGATTCTGCATTGACAGTATTCTCTTTTAGCACTTGGAATGTATCAGTCTTCTGGCCTCCTGGTCTGGTAAGAAATCTGGTGGTGATATACTGATGATCCTTTGACATGTGACAGTTTGTTTCTTTGTACTGCTTTCATGATTCTCTTTTAATTGGGCTTTTGAAAATTTGGAGAAAATGTGTCTTGATGTGTGTCTCATTGAGGTCATCTGACTTGGAATTTGTTGAGTTTCTTGGATATTTACGTTCATATCTTTTATCGGATTGGCAAGTTTTCAGCCATTATGTCTTCACATTCTCTCTCCGCGTTCCTCTCTCCTCCTGGACTCCCATAAGGAGTGTCTTGGTGCATTGGATGGTGTTCCCCAAGGTCTTTCAGGTTCTGCTCATTCTTCTTCCGTCTTGTTAATTTTCCGTTGTCCTGTCTTCACTCAGATCTGTCTTTGAATTCCTCTAGAGAATCCGTGTTTTGCTTTAAAGGACTTTCCAGTTCTGGATTTTCTTTCTCATTTCTTTGTTTTTGAGCATGAGCGGGGGAGACAGGCAGGGGTGGGGGATGGGGCGAGTCTTAAGCAGGCTCCATGCTCAGCACAGAGCCTGACACGGGGCACAATGTCACAGGATCCTAGAGTTAAACCCTGTTAACTCTCTCCACATTTCTCTTTAACACTTGTCCTAAAGATACTCAAAGAATTAGATAACATCTCTGCCATTAAGGGCCTTTTCAGGGACAGCCTTTTTTTCTCAGTACGCCTTTGTTATTTTGTTGTTATGGTTGGACACTGGAAGCTAATAACGTGGTAACTCTAGAACTCCTTTCTCCCCTCTTCAGCTTCGCCGATTTTTATTGTAGGCTTTGTGCTGAGGATCAGTCTGAGGCATAAAGTTAAAGACTTTTTGGGTCTTTTCTGAGTGTTCCCTTGGACATGCACTCTCATGTGCAGTTAGTTTTACATATACGCTGTTGCCACCATGCAGCTGGTGGTGGGGGGCAGCGGCTAAAGTGCTAAGAGCTGAAATTGACTAAAATTAACCAGAATTTACTGTCCACAACTTACCCTGGGAATAGCCAGCCTTCAACAGACTCCATAGTTGCAAAATAGTTCCTGAAGACTGATTCTACCAATGCAGTTGTCCACGCGGGGAGAGATTCCTGGTGCTTCCTGCCTTGCCATCTTTCCAGAATCCTCTCTGTTTAGGTTTGTATGCTAATGGGAATGAGCAGTAGAGGTGCGAGGTTTATGTGCCAGGTAAGCTCACATTTGCTGCTGACTAAATGCTGCAGCTCCCATTGCCCTGTTGTTCCTGCCGTTCAGCTTGGTGCATAAAGCACACTTGATGTTCTTGGTGATAACGGCTGAAGGTTGAGCCACAAAAATCTTTAAAAGCAGAGCTTCGCAGGTCTCCAGTGTTAACCGCTCTCCGAGTTTAAACGCGGCCCTGATTTCTCGTCTGCAGTGCTACAACTGTGAGGAGGAGGCCATGTACCACTGCTGCTGGAACACGTCCTACTGCTCCATCAAGTGCCAGCAGGAGCACTGGCACGCCGAGCACAAGCGCACCTGTCGCCGGAAAAGATGAAGGCGGGTCTCGCGGAGCACCAGCGACGAGTACTCTTCTCAGACAAAGCGGTTTTTGTTTCCAAGAAGCCAAAATTGTTTAGAATTTGCTTCCCATTTTGCACCAGCCTTTAAACACTTTTCGTGAAGAAATTTTGCACAGTAGTTTAAATCTTTTGTTAATGCTCCTCCGGAGTTTTTCAGGGGGTAAAAGTAACATCAGTGGAGGGTATTATTTTAAATAAATTTTAATTGAGAATTTGTTGCATTTTCAGCAAATTTTAAAACATTTTTAGGTTTTACAGAGATTTTAACCTTTAAACAACAGATCTTTAAAAAACAACAGGTGAATACAAGTGAGTTTAACAAAGAAACATTTAAAATAGATCTGAATGTAAGAACTACAGAACTGTTTCAGAAATAAAACATACTACCTTGATGTGAAATTTATTTCTTAACCTTGTTGAGCTGGTTTTGTTCAGCTTAATTTACTGTTTAAAGGCATTATCTATCTATTGGTTATGCCAGTGGGTATATGATTGAATTTAGGGAACAGGGTTGACACAGCAGGTGCTAGTCCTGCGTATTTTTTCTTAAATATTTCCCAATTGTGTTTTTCATTATTTCTTTTCAATATATAACTTTTATAACAAATTATTAGCTTTGATCTTGTAGTTTAAAATTGCAGGGAACTGGGGTAATCTTTTACTGAGCTGGATCTTAGAGAAAATGAATATTTAAAATTTAAAGTTTGCACATTTCATCTTTGTCCTAACATGAGTGCTTGTAACAAGATAAACAAAAAATAAAAAGCCAAAAACTACCTTTCTCCATCCATGAAATTATAGACGAGGCATACAAATTTCTTTAATGCTTCCCTTCCCTCCCCAAATATCATCTGATTGCCTATTATCTGGTGTCACCTCGTATATTGTAAATTAATACTGAAAGGAAAGAAAGCACTTAAGTTTCACAGAGGCCGTTATGTTTGTAGTAATGGGTCATTGCCTACTAATGAACTCCATCACTGTACACAGAATGAAGAATAATGCATGTTAATTTTCTTGTATTAAAGATGCCGTGATTTGTAAAAAGTCTGTATTTTGCGGAATGTCTGGATTAAGAAGCATTACCAATAGGAATGGATCGATAGTTGAATAATGATTTTTTTATACATAGATATATAAAATACAGCCAGGAAAATGTTAAATTACTTTTTTTTAAAAAAAAAACCTCGCCATTTATGTTTTTCAAAGACTGATCTTAGACCAAGTCAAATTCCCATCTATCATTTAGTTATTTTTTAAGGTTAGAGAAATAATTTGTAAATATTTATTTAGACCTTTGATATTTATTAAAGCAATTACACACCATGGAAGTGAAAGAATCAGGAGGAAAACCTTTTAAAAAGTTTTCTCCAGGTTTGTCAGGGTCACTCTAAAGATGAAAATGTAACTAAGTCTTCTGTGAAAGAATCCTCCATCCGGTCCTGATGCTGTTGAGGTGGTGACACAAGCTAACGCAGGCTGCTGCACCTGAATTAGGCAGTGACTGGGCATCTTGTTCCCTCCCTGTCACTGTGATGCGTCCACATCGCCACGCTGCCGGTGCCGTGGTCTGAGTGAGATCGTAACTGAGAACACTTACCTTCTCTGATTGTTTTTCAAGTTTTAAAACTTCGATCCACCCCTATGAGAGCAAGTATTGTGGAAATATTTTTGGTGTAAAATCATTCCAGAGTATGTACTATTTACCTGATAGCTGCATGAAAGTAAGATTCGTGTTACTTTGGCTTTTTTGTCTCCGTTGACACGGTTGCAACATTTCCAAGTTACTACAGTGTGAAAACTGTGTGTTTAAAAAAAAAAAAAAAAACAAAATTAAAAAAAAGAGATTGTGGCCTGGTTTTGTAAAAGTTTTAGGTAAAATTACAACTGATTGTTTTAGGAATCACTATTAAAATTTTTTCTGCAAATCATAAAGCTATATCAAGGTGTTGAGCTTGGCCACTATGCACATTGTAATTACTCATTGTGGCTGTCCAGTTCTATGATGCATTCTGGCATTTTGTAAGCTGCTCTGACTAGCAATATATAGATTCATTTAATGTGTTAACATTGGTTAATAAATGTATTTAAAAAAACTGGCTTTAATACATTGTTGATCTCACCCATTCCCCTATACCGAAGCAGACATGGCCATCTGACATGGTAACCCTGTACTATGGGTTATCCCCTGGTGACTTCAACTTTCTGTGGACAGTGTCTTAAACATTCACTTACACATTTGAGTTGAGTTTACTCTATCAGTCCACAAAAAGACTGTAAATACTTGGACCAGTTCTTGAAACTTTTAGGTCTCATACAAAGCCCATTTTCTTACTTTTTATGCTGTAGGCTGAGCGTTCACTACATCTTGCTTCATACCCACCTGTGATGCCTGTGTCCATGCAGGTCGGTGTCACCCTCCTGACCAGACTGTGATGCAGTGTGGCTCAGCCCTTGTCTGTGCCTTCAGCACCTAATTCAGTGGTTCTCAGACTTCTGACGTGAGGATCACAAGAGAGCTCATCAGGACATTGCTGGGCCCCAGCACTTGCACTGCTCACAAGTTCCCAGGTGTCAGTGATGGGGTCATCCTTTCTTGAAAATATACCTGTGTTCACAGAACAGACTGCGTAAATTTTAGTATCTTACAGGTTTCTGGGGCCCATCTACAGGCTCCCCACCCCTGGAGGGATCCAGATCCCGCGGGTTAAGAATCTCAGATCTACGGGATTGGAGAGACAGAAGTCTGACAGGCAGGGAGACAACAGCAGTCCTGTGACTGTGACCTAAATCAGACCGTCTCACAGTCCACGTGCATGCAGATCACCTGGGAATCTAAACTGCAGAGTCTGACCCGGGGGATCTAGGGTCGGTGGAGCAGGTGTGGTGCCACTTTCGTACTTCAAGTGATGTTGATTCTGCTGCCCAGGGATCACAGCTGAAAGGTAGGACATTGAAGGGCACGTAAATTAACAAAACCACTACTGCGCTAAAAACCACAAAATAATGCTGTCAGATGAAAGCCTGTAACGGGCACATAGGTAATTTTAAATTATTTAATAACCATGTTTAAAAAAGGAGTAGGTGACAACTTAATCTAATATAGCCAAAATATTTCCGTATTTACTATACCCATTAAGGAGATATTTACATGCTTGTTTTGCACTAAGTGTTCAAAACCCAGTTGTGGATTTTAGGCCTTTAGCCATCCCTGTTTGGACTAGCCACATTTCATTCCCTGATGAATGATGACTGATGGCTGATGACTACCCTTAATGGACAGAGCAATCTGAAAGAAGGCCTCTGTCTTCCCGAGGGCGTGCCCCATCACTGCCTTACCCGTGGACAATCTTCACTAAGCACATGTGTATTAGAAGGCCTACGTGATACCGAGGAGCTGACAAGAAAATCTGTTTTTGCCAGAATTAGAGCTAAGGGTAGGTTCTTGGTTGTTTCAGAGTCTGAGATTTAGAGCTTAGAAATCACCCAGGCAACACCTTCTAAAGTGACATTTCAATTAGGCAGCTCTGGGAAGGCATCCTAGAAATCGCTATGGGTCTAAAGGGTGGTTTGAAAACTCTTACCCAATCTAACTTCTTAATCTCACACTGGAGAGAAAGCTGAGGCCCAGAATTGCTCAAAGTCAAGATCCACGTTCCTAATATCTGCCCCTTGAAGATTGTGGGTGGCTTAATAAAGTCGTGCAATGATAACAGCCCTACCTTCCAGGAACGGGGCAGAGTATAACCGAAGGTGTAGAATGCTAAGGGAACTCAGATGACACAGTGTAAACGTCATTAATTTAACAAATACTTGATCTACAGCATCTGTGTTAGATGCTGAGTATATAATAATGAGAAAAGACATTTCCTGTTCCCATGTAGTTTCTGATCTAGTGGGGGTATCGAATACATACAACGTTCTACTTATAAACCAGAGTTAGGTGCAGTGAAGAAAAAACAAGACTGTAGGATACACAGCACAAAACGTAGAAGGGGGACGAATTAGGGAAGGCTTAGAAATCTTAGGTGAGGAGTCAGCTAGAGAAGCAGCGTTACAGAAGAACCACTATCGATTTGGGGATGCCTCCTTTTTCTCCTTCGTATGTTTACTATGCACATTACTTTTAAGATCATAAAGTTATTAAAAGTCTTGCTGAAGGGGTCTACAGGGCTTTAAAAAGTTTTTTTTTTTTTCCTTCTGGGTGAAGAAAGAGATTTGATGTGGTTACGGACACCAAAGGACAGGAAGAGGGGTGACTGTTAACCACCAGAGGATGACCAAAGGATTACGTTCACAGTGACTAGAGGAGACAGGGGATGGTACAGGAAGTGAAGATCTGGGAACACGACACCTGAGAAGTTGGTTAATGAACGAGAAAAGAAAAACAGACGAGGTAGGTTAGGTTTAGGACAAGAAGAAGAAAGAACACTAAACTGATGTCAGCATCATGGTGGGTAAGATGTTCGACAAAGAATCAGACCTCTATCTGCCAACCAAAGTGCGCTTATGCCTGCTGTGGGATCCAGCACCATGTGTCCAGGACCCAAGAGAGTCTCATCCACCTGTGCATCCGATAATAGGCAGACACAGCTCCCTCTGAGCAGGAGGAGCAAGTGAAGCCAGCGGGGAGCAAGGATCTTGCCCCAACCCTTCTTGCCACAGTCAGAACAATACCTGGAGAGTGTTGACCCGGGCAGATTCCCCAGAATACAGAGCAACTGCAGACACCCAGGAACCCCGAAAGCACTTTGGTTCCCAGCTTCACACCTCGCCCCCGACTCCCCCCGCAAGGAAAGACGGCATGGGACTAACTGGAGGCCACAGTGACCTCTGCACAGGAGAGGAGGCACTCGGCCAGGGGAGCCTGGCCGCCCCAGTGTTGCGGGACTCAGCCGCAGAACCCGCAGTCCTCTGTGACTGGCAGGAGGAGGAGAGGAGGACGGAGGCAGAGAATGTCACAGGGCAGTGAGAGGATGCAGTTTCTGATGGCTGCGCTCAGCAGGAAGTCCAACCCGTAGCCTCTGGGGGCACCACACATGGGGACCTCTGCACCGGGTCCAGGGTACCCCCGGTGCCCCAGAGGGAAACCCACGCGACTCCCTGCTCTGCAGCCGCTCCTTGTGTTCCTGAGCTCAGCAGCCAGAGCAACCTCTGAGAGCAGAAAAGAGCCAGGCTGTGGGGCAAGGGAGAAAGCGCAAGCATCGCTCCCAGCGGAAAACAGGAGAGCGGTTTCCTTTCAGTAGCAAGATGAACTGTAAGAACCGAAGACGACACAGAGCTTACGAATTCTGCCACAAGAGGGAACGAGAAGAGTGGAACAGGTGTACCATCCAAAGTCAGAGATAACCCAGGTAATAACAGCGCTAACAACCAGAACTTACTGAAGGCAACTAGCAAACCTTTGAACAGGAGTCTCCTACTTCAAATGCAAGAGCAGCATTGCAAAAATACACGGAACATGAAAAAAATCAAGAAAACCATCAAAAGTTAACTCTCCAATAATCAAGCTTAAAAACGTGGAATTTGGTGATCTAGTTAATAAGTCAAAAAATAGCTGTTTTGAGGAAGCTCTAAGTGCTACAAGAAAACTCAGAAAGACAATTCAGTGAAATGGGGAAAAAAACACAAGTTTAAAATAAGATACTTCCCAAGGAGATAGGAATCACAAAAAAAAAAAAAAAAAAGAACCAAGTAGAAATTGTGGCTTGGAAGAACTCCACAAGTGAAATGAAAATGCAATAGAGCACATCTTCAGTAAAGCAAATGGCAGACAGAGTACGTGACTTATAGGATGGGAATTTTGAAACAACCTGATTAGCGGAGAATACAGAAAACAATGAAAAAGATTGAAGAAAGCCTATGTGTCTATGGGATTCAATAAGAAGAACAAATACTAGGGATGCGTGGGTGGCTCAGTTTGTTGAGCGTCCAACGTCTGCTCAGGTCACCATCTCCTGTTTCATGAGTTCGAGCCCTGCGTTGGACTCTGTGCTGACAGCTCAGAGCCTGGAGCCTGCTTCAGATTCTGTCTCCCTCTCTCTCTGCCCCTCCCCGCTCATGCTCTTTCTCTCAAAAATAAATAAACATTTTTTTAAAGAACAAATATCAGAATAATTGGAATTCCAGAAGGAGAAACAAGGGAGGAAGGGGCAGGAAATTTATTTGAAGAAATGAAACTTCCCAAACCCAGGGAGAGAACTGGACATCCAAGTTCATGAGGCTAATAGATCTCCCTAATATCTCAATGCAAAAAGAACGTTTTAAGGCACATTAAAATGAAACTATCAAAAATATAACAGAGAAAGAATTATAAAAGCAGCCAGGGGAAAAAAGATAAGCTACAAAGGAACCCTTCTCAGGGTTCTCAGTGTATATCCCAGCAGAAACCCTGTGGGCAGGAAGGAGACTGTAATGACATATACAAAGTCTTGAAAGAAAAAACTGCCAGCCAAGAATGCTTTAGCTGGCAAAGTTATCCCTCGTGTACGAAGGAGAAGTAAAGACCTTCCTAGACAAACGGAAGCAGAAGGAGTTCATCACTAGACCTGCCTTACAGGAAATGCTGAAAGGCTGAGATGCCTGGGGTGGGCGTCTGACTCTTGATTTCAGCTCAGGTCATGATCCCAGGGTTGTGAGATCGATCGAGGCCTGTGTCAGGCTCCTCGCTGGGTGTGGAGGCTGTAAGAGAGAGTCTCCCCTCTCTGCCCCTCACCCACTTGTGTGCATGCTCTCTCCCAATAAAAAATAAAAGAAGTGCTGAAAGGATTTCTTCAAGCTGAAGTGAAAAAATACTACTTATGACATAAAAACATATGAAAACAGAGTCAGACTTAGAAAACTGTAATTGTGTAATAGGATGGTAGGTTAACCATTGAACTATAGCATAAAGGCCAAAGGAAAAAAAGTATTAAAACTAACTAAAGCTACTATAATTTGTTACTGAATATATAACATAAAAAGAGGTCATGACAAAAAAATTTAAAACGGAGAGTAAAAAAAAATGAAGCTTTTGTATCTAATCAAAGTAGCATCTGCTTAAAGTGGACTGTTTTACCTATGAGACGTCCAATGTGAGGCTCCTGGTAACCACAACGCAAGAACCTAAGTAAACTCACACAGGTAAAGACAAGGAAACAAGGAATACCACCACAGAAAATCACAAATTTACAAAGGTCGGCAAAAGCACAGTGAAAAGGAAACAGTGGAAGTACAAAACAACCAGAAGATAATTAATAAGACGGCACTGGTAAATTCTTACATGTCAATAGCAGCTCTAAATGTAAAAGGATTGAACTGGCCAATCAGAATGTATAAAGTGGCTGCATGAATTTTTAAAAACAAGACCCAACCCCATGCTTCCTACAAAAGATTCGCTTCAGGTCTGAAGACACAAATAGGCTCACAGTGAAGAGACAGAAAAAGATACTCCATACAAGTGCAAACCAAAAGAGAGCAGGGATGGGTATCCTTACATCACACACAAAAAAATGGTAAGAGACATTGAAGGTCAATATGTAAAGGAGTAAAGTCATCAGGAAAGTAAAGCAACTGTCAATATGTATGCACCTGATACCACAGTACCTACAAATACTAAAGCAAATAGTAACAGATCTGAGGAAACCAGACAACACAGTCAAGGTAGGGGGAATTAATACCTCACTTTCAGCAACTGATAGGTCATTCAGACAGAAGATTAACCAGGAAACATTACACTAGAACCATACACTGGACCAAATAGACATTTACAGACACTCTATCCAACAGAAGCAAAATGTACATTCTTCTCAAGTACACATGGAATATTCTCCAGCACAGAACATATGAGCAAGTATTAGCAAATTTAGGAAGACTGAAATCATAACAGGTATCTTTTCCAACCACAATTGTATGACACTAAAAATCAACAAGAAGAAAGCTGGAAAATCTAGAAATACCTGGAAATAACACACTCTGGAACAACCAAAAGGTCAAAGAAGAAATCAAGAGAAAACTAGAGAATATCTGGAAACAAATGAAAATGGAAACAGCAACATACACCAAAACTGATGGTGGGGAGGAGGAGGGAGAGGAGTACTCCCACACCTCCCCCTCTCCCCCCCATTTTAGGAGGCCAGCATTACCCTGATCCCAAAGCCAGATATAGACGTGACAAATAAACTATACACCAACACTGCTAGTGAATTCATAGGGAACAGTTGTTGTTTTTTTAACTCCAAATATTTAACAAATCGTAAACAAAATCAATTACCGTAATTTTAAGGATTATAGATCTTTCTGAAAGGCTACATAATATTTAATCAATTTTCTTCCCCTCTCCAAGCACTGCAATTTGAACATGCCACAAGCTTTATTTCATATTGAGATGTTTTCTTTTTGTCAAAAGCTTTTTTATCATGGCTTGCTCTTTCTCAGTTGTCAAAAGGCATCAAGAAAAAAGCTTAACATTTTTAGACAACACCTTCTAGGGAAATGTTAGTTGAATTCTCATGGAGAAATGCCGAAACAAGAGGATGCATTTTGATTCAGGTAATAAGATGCCTTGAATATATATTCGGTTGTGCCACAGATTTAAAATTTGGACGGAGACTATTTTTGTGACTTTATTTCCGCAAGAATTCAGGTGAAGCAAACAAAAAGTAGAAGGTTTGGTTATAAAAGTTTTAATATATTTCCTAGTCAAGGCCTGCAAAAATGTTACATTTTGATTTTCCCTAAAAAGTGACATATTGCTGAGACTACACCTGTTGAAGACCACGGTATTAAATATATTTATGGGTAGAATTGTTGGGATTAGCTGAACAAGAAACACCCCATGGGTATTTTATATTCAACTTCTCTAACAACTCCAAGGGCAGGCCCTCTGATATGGTAGCTTAGCATGAAAGGGTAACTTAGATATTGGTAAATCACAATATAACCTCTGCAGAAACCATGCATGAGAATATTTTCTTGTGGGAATAGTAAGAACTTGTTATTAACGGCAATAGCATTATTTCTTTTCTGTTTGCATTTGCCAAACTCTGCCTGACCATGCTTTTCAAAACGTGATGTGTTTATCTTAAAACATATTGATGTTAAAAACCATAATGTCATATTAAGAGCTTTAGATAATTATCGGCTCCAGATTTTATTACGTTTGCTTGCATACTCATGTACTTTCTGATTGAATTCGGCTGTTACATTAGGTGTATTTTCCTACAATTAAGTAAAAGTTTAATAAGTTCTCTTCCAATGATGAAGAACCTTCCATAGCTGGTTCCTATACTGTGTTGATATAAAATCAGTTGGCCTTGATGAACCTGATATTCATATATCCTTTTTAAGAATCTATTGAGATTAGAGTTCCTTTGCCTCTTTTTTACATCCATAAATCAATTATTTTTGAAGGATTTTATCTAATCCGATTTTATTCTTTTTTAAATTTATTTAAAATCCAAGTTAGTTAACATATAGCGCAATGATGCAAGAGTAGAATTTAGTGATTTATCACTTACATATAACATCCAGTGCTCATCCCAACAACTGCCCTCCTTAATGCCCGGCAGTCATCTAGCCCATCCCCCACCCAATACCCTGCCAGCACCCTCAGTTTGTTCTTTGTCTCTAATAGTTTGCCTCCCTTTCTGTTATCTTATTTTTCCTTCCCTTCCCCTGTGTTCATCTGTTTTGTTTCTTAAATTCCATATATGAGTGAAATCATGATATTTATGTTTCTCTGACTTCTTTCATTTAGCATATTATATTCTAGGAATATATATATATATATTCATAATATATTGATAGTACATATATATTCTAAGAATACATATATATAAATTCATAATATATTCTAGTTGCATCCACGTAATTGCAAATGGCAAAATTTCCTTCTTTTTGATTGCTGAGTAGTATTCCATTGTGTATATATATATACCACATCTTTTTTATCTACTTGTCAGTTGATGGACATTAGGGCTCTTTCCATGCTTTGGCTATTGTCAGTAGTGCTGCTATAAACATTGGGGTGCATGTGCCCCTTTGAATCAGCATTTTTGTATCCTTTGGATAAATACCTAATAGCGCAATTGCTGGGTTGGCAACAATTATTTTTAATAATGAATAGTTCACATGAAATATTGTATCAGTTTCAGGTATATTCAATATTTATGTACCGTATGCTGAAATGGTCATTACAATAGATCTAGTTAACTTTTGTCACAAAAGTTGTTACTGTATTATTGACTACATTCCCTATGCTGTACATTACCTCCCTGTATCTTATTTCATAACTGGAAGACTGTAACTCTCAACCCCTGATACCTGTTTTTCCATCCCCTTCTCCCTTTCCCTCCCCTCTGGCAATCACCAGTTTAATTCTCTGCATTTATAAGTCTGTTTCAGTTTTATTTTCTTTGTTTTTCTGTTTTTAGATACCACATGTAGGTTAGGTCATATTTGTCTTCCTCTGTTTTTGTATTTGTCTTCCTCTGTTTATTTCACTTAATATAATACCCTTTAGGTCCATCCATGTTGTCACAAATGGTAATAATGCTCCATTGTATCCACATACCACTTCTTTATCCATTCTATCAATAAGCATTTAGGTTGCTTCTATATTTTGGCCGTTGTAAATAATGCTGTAGTGAACATAGGGGTGCATATGTCTTTTCAAATTAGTGTTTTCATTTTCTTCAGATAAAAACCTAAAAGTAGAATATTGGTTCAGATGATATTTCTACTTTTAGCTTTTTGATGAACATCTGTTCTCCACAGTGGCTGCACTAATTTACCATTTCCACCAACAGTGTGCAAAGTTGCCTCTTCTCCACATCCTTGCCAACACTTGTTATTTCTTGTTTTGTTTATAGCCATTCTGACAGGTGTGAGGTGGTATCTCAGTGTGGTTTTGATTTGTACTTCCCTGCTGATCAGTGGCGTTGAGCATCTTTTCATGTGCCTACTGGCCATCAGTATATATTCTCTGAAAAACTGTCTATTCAGTTCCTGCACCCACTTGTTAATCACACTGTTTCTTATATTGAGTTGGAGATCTTTGTGTATTTGGATGTTGATCCTTTACTGGATGTACTAACCCCTTACTGGATCATTTGAGAATATTTTCTCCCATTCAGTAAGGTTGTCTTTTTGTTTTGCTGATGGTTTCCTTCGCAGTGCAAAAGTTTTTTAGTTTGATGTAGTCCCATTTGTTTGTTTTTGCTTTTGTTCTAGTTGCCTGAGGAGACAGCTCCAAAAAATATCACTAAGACCAATGTCAAATACTGCCTATGTTTCTATGGGAATTTTATGATTCTGGGTCTTACACCTAAGTCTCCATTCCATTTTTATTTTTGTAAACGGTGCAAGAAAGTCATCCAATTTCATTCTTTTGCATGTAGCTATCCAATTTTCTGAACATCATCTATTGAAGAGACTGACTTTTCTCTATTGCATATTCTTGTCTCCTTTGTTGTTAATTGACCATATAAGCATAGATTCATTTATGGGCTCTCTATTCTGTTCATTGATCTATGTGTCTATTTTTGTGCCAATATCAATACTGTTTTGACTACAATAGCTTCGTAGTTTACTTTAAAATCTGGTATGATGCCTCCAGCTTTGTTCTTTTTTTCTCTAGGTTATTCTAGTTGTTCAGGGTCTTTTGTGGTTCCACACAAATTTTAGGATTCTTTGTTCTAGTTCTGTGAAAAATGCCTTTATATTTTGATACAGATTGCACTGAACCTGTAGATTGTTTGGGGTAATATGGGCATTTTAACAGTATTAATTCCTCCAATTCATGAGTATGATGTAGTTTTCTATTTATTTGTGTCATCTTCAATTTCTTTCTTCAGTATCTTACATTTTTTTTAATTTTAGCATGCAGATCTTTAACCTCTCTGGTTAAATTTATCCCTAGGTTTTTTTTTTTTTTATTTTTTTTATGCAACAACAAATTGGGATAGTTTTCTAACTTCTCTTTCTTCTACTTTGTTAGCAGTGTACAGATATGCAAGAAACTGCTGCTATATATTTATTTTGTATCATGCACCTTTACTGAATTCATTTATCAGTTCTAATAGTTTTTGGTGGAGGCTTTAGGGTTTTCAATATATAGTATCATGTTATCTGAGAATAGTGAAAATTTTACTTGTTCCTTTACGATATGGATGTCTTTTCTTTTCTTGCCTAATTAATGTGGCTAAGACTTCCAATAATGTTGAATTGAAGTGGCAAGAGTGGGCATCCTTGTCTTGTTCCTGATCTTAGAGGAAGAGCTTCCAACTTTTCACTGTTGAATATGATGTTATCTGTGGGTCTGTCATATATGGCCTTTATTATTTTGAAGAACATTCTACACCTACTTTGTTGAGAGTTTTTCACATAAATGTATGTTGGCTTTTGTCAAATGCTTTTTCTGCATCTGTTGAAATAATCATGATTTTTATCCTTGTGTTATTCACATGGTATATCATGTTGGTTGATCTGCAGATACTAAATGATCCCTGAATTCCTGAAAGACATCCCACTTGATGAGGATGTGCGATCCTTTTAATGTATTGTTGAGGTCAATCTGCTAATATTGTGGTGAAGATTTCTGCATCTATGTTCATCAGCGATACTGGCCTGTAACTTTCTTCCTTCTCTTTCTCTTCTTTCTCTCTCTCCTTCCCTCCCTCCTTCCTTCCTTCCTTCCTTCCTTCCTTCCTTCCTTCCTTCCTCTCCCTCCCACCCTCCCTCTCTTCTTTCTTTTCTCCTTCTCTCTCTTTTGCCCTCCCTTCTTTCCTTCTTTGCTCCCTCCCTCCCTCCCTCCCTTCTTTCCTTCCTTCTGTGGCTTTGTCTGGTTTAGGCATCAGGATAATGCTAGCCTTGCAGGATGAGCTAGGAACCATTCCTTCCTCTTCAATTTTTTGGAATAGTTTGAGAAGAATAGGTATTAACTCTTCTTTAAATGTTTGGTAGAACTTACATGGAATCTAAGAATCAAAACAAATGAGCAAGGGATAAAAAGAGAGAGCAAGCCAAGAAACAGACTCCTAACTATTGACAACTGATGGGTTACCAGAGGGAAGTTAGGCAAGGGATGGGTAAAACAGGTGACTGGAATTAGGGAGTGCACTTGTTGTGATGAGCACAGGGTGATGTATAGAATTGTTGGATCACTATATTCTACACCTGAAACTAATATTACACTGTATGTTAATTATACTTGAATAAAAAAAATGTTTGGTAACTGACCTGTGAAGCCATCTGGTCCTAGGCTTTTGTCTGTTGGGAGTCTTTAGAGTACTGGTTTAATTTCATTACTAGTAATCAGTCTGTTCAGATTTTCTATTTCTTCCTGATTCAATCTATGAAAATGGTACGTTTCTAGGAGTTTATTCATTTCTTCTAGGTTGTCCAATCTGTTTGCATATAGCTGTTCATAGTTGTCTTTTAAGGTCCTTTGTATTTGTGTGGCATTTGTTGTAACTTCTCTTTCATTTCTTACTGTATGTATTTGGACCTTCTTTTTCTTGATGAGTCTTGTTAACGGTTTATCAAGTTTGTTTATCTTTAAAAAAAACCTGTTAGTTTCCTTAATATTTTATGTTGTTTTTTAGTCTTTACTACATTTACTTCTGCTCTGATCTTTATTGTTTTCTTTCTACTAACTTAAGGTTTTGTTTTTTCTAGTTCTTTAGTTGTAAAGTTAGATTGTTTTCTTGTGTCCTGAAGTGAGCTTGTATAAACTTCCCTCTTAGAACTACTTTTGCTGTATCCCCTAGGTTTTGGAGCATTGTGTTTTCATATTTATTTCACAAAATACCTCACCAAATTTCTTCTTTGATTTATTCACTGATCCACTGGTTGTTTACTACCATGTTGTTTGGTTTTCACGTATGTGTGTGTGTTTTCAATTTTCTTCTTGTAGTTGACTTCTAGTTTCCTACCATTGTGGTTGGGAAAGATCCCTGATATGATTTCAGTCTCCTTAAACTTACTGAGTTTTGTGTGTGACCTAACGTGATCTATCCCAGAAAATGTTCCATGTGCACTTGAGAAGAATGTCTACTCTACTATTTTTGGATAGAATGTTGTTTATATTAAGTCCATCTTGTCTAACGTGTGGTTAAAGCCCATGCTTCTTGTTAATTTTCTGCTTGGATGATCTACCTATTCATGTAAAGTCCCCTACTGTTATTATATTACTGTCAATTTCTCCCTTTGCTTCTGTTAATAATTTGCTTTATATATTTAGGTGGTTCTATGTTGGGTGCATAAATATTTACAAGTATTATATCTTTTTGTTGGATTGATCACTTTTATCATCATGGAATCTCCTTCTCTGTCTCTTGTTACAGCTTTTGTGTTAAAGTCTATTTACCCTAATATAAATATTGCTACTCCAGCTTTCTTTCAGTTTGTTTGCATGAAGTATATTTTTCCATCACTTAAATTTCAGTCTGTATGTATCTGTAGGTAAAGTGCACCTCTTGTAGGCAGCATTTGGTGATCTTTAATTTTTTTTAAGTCCATTCTGCCAGCTATGTCTTCTGGTTGGAGCATTTAGTAGGTTTACATTTAAAGTAAACAGCGATTGGGGCACCTGGGTGGGTCAGTAGGTTGAGTGTCCAGCTCTTGATTTTGGCTCAGGTCATGCTCTGAGAGTTCGTGAGATTGAGCTCCACGTCAGGCTCCACACTATCAGTGTGGAGCCTGCTTGGGATTCTCTCTCTCCCTCTCTCTGTGCCCCTCCCCTGTGCTCCCTCTTTCTCTCAAACATTAACAAATAAACACTTAAATAGTGATAGGTATTCATTGGTTACCATTTTGTTTATTATTTTCTGGTTGTCTTTATAGTTCTTCTGTTCTTTTCTTCCTCTCTTGTTCCTTTCCTTAGAGACCCTATAACTTTCTTTAGTTACTGTTATATGTGGATCCAATGCTCTTATTTTTTGTATATCTATTATAGGTTTCTGATTTGTGGTTACCATGAGGTTCATAGATAGTAACCTATATACACAGCAGTCTATTTTAAGTCGGCAGTCATTTAAGTTTGAATGCATCCTAAAAATGACTACATTTTTATCCCCAACCCATGTTTATGCTTTTGACATCATATTTTTACATCTTTTTATTTATTGTGTGCCTTAACTAATTATTGTAGGTTTAGTTGATCTTGCTAAATTTGTCTTTTAACCATCATACTAGCTTTATAAGTTGTCTATCCACTATGTTTTCTATATGTTTGCATTATATCCAGTGAGATTATTTCTCTCATATATTTTCTTACTTCTAGTTATGACCTTTCATTTCTGTTTAAAGAATTCCCATTAATATTTATTGTAAAGTCAGTGTAGTGGTGATGGAGTTCCTTCAGCTTTTACTTGTCTGGGAAACTCTTTCTCTCTCCTTCAGTTCTGAATGACAACCTTGCTGGGAAGTATATCCTTGGTTTTAAGTTGTTTTTTTTTTGTTTTTTTTTTTTTTTTTTTTTTTTTTTTCCTTTTAGCACTCTGAATATATTGTGCCACTCACTTCTGGCTTGCAAAGTTTCTGCTGGAAAATCAGTTGATGGTCTTATGGGAATCCCCTTATATGTAACTAATTGCTTTTCTCTTGCTGCTTTTAAGATCCTCTAATTTTTGGCATTTTAATTATAATGTGTCTTGATGTCGACTGCTTTGGGTTTATCTGTGCCTCCTGGACCTGGATATCTGTTTCCTTCATGAAAAGTTTCCCTTCTCAGGTTAGGGAATGTCTTAGCTATTATTTCTTCAAATAAGTTTTCTGCCCATTTCTCTCTCTTCTCCTTCTGGGACCCCTATAATGTGAATGTTAATATCCTTGATACATCCCAGAGGTCCCTCAAACTATCATATCTTTTAGTTTTTTTTTTCTTTTTGCTGTTCAATTTGGGTGATTTACACTACCCTATCTTCCAGATAATGGATCCATTATTCTGTATCATATAATCTACTGTTTTTTTCTCCCAAAAGCATTTTTCACTTCTGTTTTTGTATTCTTCAGCTTAGATTGGTACTTCCTTATATTTTCTTTATCTTTGTGTAAATTCTCACTGTGCTTATAAACCACTCTTCTCAGTTTGGTAAATATCTTTATGACCATTACTTTGAATCCTTTATTGAGTAGATTGCTTATCTCCATTTTGTTTAGTTCTTTTCCTGAGGTTTTTGTCTTATTCTTTCATTTTAGAATCTATTCCTCATTCTCCTCATTTTGTCTGACTCTTTGTGTTTGTTTCTATGTACTAGGTAGTACAGCTATGTCTCCTAATCTTGAAGACAGTGGATTTATGCAGGAGACATCCTCTGGGATGTAGAAGTGCAGTAATTCCTGGACACCACAGCCAGGTGCTCCAGAGGTGTCCTGTGTGTGGGCTATATGTGCCTCCTGTTGTGGCAGGGCCATGACTACTGCTGGGGAGCTACTGGACAGGGTTATCACACTGTTAGGTATAAGGCCCAGTGAAAGCATAGGACTGTGGGGGACTCTCAGCAGGGCAGGGACCCCTGGGATTAGCAGCTTAGAGGAAGGATCCCAAAATGGTGCCCACCAGTGCTGGAATCTGCACAGCAGAATGAGATAGCAAACATGGCTGCTGCTAGTGTCTCTAGCACTAGCACAAAACAATACACACAAAACAAGACAAAAACAAGAGTACATAATTCTCACCCCCCGTGTGCTGAAGAACAGGTGTTCTTCAGATCACTATTTCCAAGCTCCCTGCCAGGGCTGTTGGCCTGCCTTCTCTCTAGGAGCAGGGCAGTGCCCTCTGGGATCTATCCCAGCCAAGTCAGCTGACCTTTAAAACTCCAGGCTTTAAGTCCCACTGATTGCAAGAATTCATGACATTTGGTCCCTCTCATTTTCCAAGCCAACGGCTCTGGGCATATGTTCTCCTTGTGTTCATCAACAGACGAAGAGAAAGCATTTGACAAAACTCAACATCCATTCATGGTATGAATGGTCAACAAAGTAGGTTTAGTGGAAACATATCACAACATAATAAACATCATATACGATAAACCCACAGCTAACATCATATTCACTAGTGAAAAACTAAAACATTTTCCTCTAAGATCAGGAACAAGACAAGGATGTCTATTCTCACCACTTCTATTTAACACAGTACTGGAAGTCCTAGCCACAGCAATCAGACAAGAAAAAAGAAATAAAAGGTAAAGCTTCCAGGGAAGATGGTGGAGCAGGAGGATCCTAAGCTTATCGCATCCCACAGACAAACCCTGATAACACTCACATCAGTGTAAATCACCCAGAAAACCACCTAAAGACTGGCAGAACAGACTCTCCCCAAGTAAATGTACAGAAGAGGCTATATCAAAGAGGGTAAAAAGGGGAGAGGACATGGTTTGGAACCAAAATGACCCGAAGGACTGTCCATAGGAGGGAGGGACACTGCAGGCATGGGGAGAGGCGACAAGCAGACCCCACACTGTCCACTGCAGGCACAGGGGACCCACACTAGGAAGATGAACCTACATCAGAGCTTAGAAGACCAGAAAGGCTTAACTTCATGAGGTTTTTTTTTTTTTTTTTTTTTTAATCAGTGGGGCTTAACATTGGGAACTTTAAAATTCAGTGGGCTTGGCTCTGGGAGAGTGAGTGAGTGAGCGAGTGAGTGAGCAAGCGAGCGAGCAAGCAGGAGGACATGGAGTTCCTGCACTTAAAGAGAAAGCACAACAAACAACCCCACTGAGCTACAGCATAGGAGCAGCAGTATGAAAACCCCCTGGGGTACACAGGATGATTTATTTACTAATCTCCGATTGTACACAAGGAAGGGCATGGATCTCTAGATTTCTCCAAGAATGAAAGAGCTATTGGGTGACATTTATATTTCGCTCCACTCCAGCCTCAATACATGGACATCTGCAGGAACCAGCACCAATACCCTCCAACTAGCTTTGCTGAGAGTGTACCCTGCCCCAGCATTCTTCTGTGGATCGACCCCATTCAACCTGTCCCACTCAGTAGGTGTCCATTTAAAGGAGCACCACAAGCCCTGAAAGTGGCCAGGACCACCCCAAAATGACTCCTTCTCTGGGGAGACAAAGAGCTAAACACACATACCACTTCAATGGCAGCCATACCAGTGGGTTGGGGGCAGACAAGCCCCTCAGGGGATAACACAGGGTGGGCACCCTGCAGTTCAGTGCCACTGCATCTCTGCCAGACATCTGGCCTAACCCACCACAAGCCCAAGGCAGTCCAAGAAAAGAAAAAAATTTCACAGGTACATATAAATAAAATAAAAGTAGTAGATTAATCACCTGTGAAACATATGGGGGTTAGGGGTGCCAGGGTGACTCAGTTAGTTAAGCATCCAACTCTTGATTTTGGCTCAGGTCATGATCTCAGGGTCCTGAGATGGAGCCCCATGTTGGGCTCCATGCTGGGTGTGCAGCCTGCTTAAGATTCTTCCTTTCTCCCTCTACTGCTTATGTGCTCTCTCTGTCTCTAAAACAAAACAGAACAAAACCAAAACCCAACAAAACAAAACCAAAAACTCCAGAATGTGTGGAGGTTAAAGCATAAAAGCAGTAAAATCAAGTATATCTACAAAACTCAGTCAAGGGATTCATAAAATATAAGGATGTAAAGTATGCTAGCATATACATAAAACACAGGGGTGGGGAGTAAAAGTTTAGTGCTTTTAGAATAGGTTCAAACTTGAGTGACCATCAGCTTAACAGAGACCATTATATGCATAAGATGTTACATAAAAAGCTAATGGTGACCACAAATCAAAAACCTATGGTATATATGCAAAAAATAAAGGGAAAGGGAGGCAAGAATATCATCAAAGAAAGCAATCAAACAAAAGACAGAAAAAGAAACAGAGAAGAACTACAAAAATAACCCCCAAACAAATAACAAAATAAATACGTATCTATCAATTAATTTAAAGGGACTAAATGCTCCAATCAAAAGACATAGACGACTGAATGGATAAAAAAGCAAGACCCATCTGTATGCTGCTGCTAAGAGACTAATTTCAGAACTAAAGACACATGAACAGGGGCGCCTGGGTGGCTCAGTCGGTTAAGCGGCCGACTTCGGCTCAGGTCACGATCTCACACTCCGTGAGTTCGAGGCCCGCGTCGGGCTCTGTGCTGACAGCTCAGAGCCTGGAGCCTGTTTCAGATTCTGTGTCTCCCTCTCTCTGACCCTCCCCCATTCATGCTCTGTCTCCCTCTGTCTCAAAAATAAATAAACGTTAAAAAAAAAAAAGACACATGAATATTGAAAGTGAAGGGATGGCAAAATGTTTATCATACAAATGGAAGTTAAAAGAAAGCTATGGTAACAATGCTTATATGGGACAAAATAGACTTTAACAAACATAAAGTTATCAACAGTAATACAAAAATAGTAGGGGGCTTTAACACCTCACTTACATTAGTGGGTAGACCGTCGAAAGAGAAAATCAATAAGGACACCGTGGCTTTAAGTGACACAATGGACCAGATGGATCTACAGACATATTCAGAACATTCCACCCCAGAGAAGCAAAATACACATTCTTTGCAAGTTCATATGGAACATTCTCCAGAACAGATCACACGTTAGGCCACCACATCAGTCTAAACAAATTCAAAAAGTAGAAGTCATATCACACATCTTTTCCAACCACAGTGGTATAAAACTAGAAATCGACCACAAGAAAAAAATCTGGAGACAACACAATAGCGGAGAGGTTAAATAACATGCTACTATACAATGAACAGGTCAACCAAGAAATCAAAAAGTAAATAAAAAAACTACAGGGAGACAAATAAACTGAACACAACACGGGTCTAAAACCTTTGGGATGCATCAAAAGCTATTCCAAGAGGGAAGTCTATAGCAGTACAGGCCTACCTCAAGAAGCAAGAAAAATCTCAAATAAACAACCTAACATGACACCTAAAGCAGTTAGCAAGAGAACAAACAAAACCTACAACCAGAAGGAGAACAAAAATAGTAAAGATGAGAGCAGTAACAAATGAAATAAGACAAAAACAGAACAGATTAACAAAACCAGGAGCTGGTTCTCTGAAAATAAAATTGATAAAACTCTAGCCAGACTCATCAAAAAACAAAAGTGAGAGAGAGGACTCAAAATCAGAAATGAAAGAGGAGACATTCCTTGCTTCTTGACGTAGGCCTGTATTGCTATATACTTCCCCCTTAGGATCACTTTTGCTGCATCCCAAAGGTTTTGGACGGTCATGTTTTCACTTTCATTTGTTTCCATATATTTTTTAAATTTCTTGCATTTCCTGGTTGACCCAATCACTGTTTAGTAGCATGTTGTTTAACCTTCATGTACTTGTGGTTTTTCCAATTTTTTTTCCTTTTGGTTGACTTCAAATTTCACAGCCTTGTGGTGAGAAAATATGCATGGTATGATTTTAATGTTTTTGTATTTGTTGAGGCCTGCTTTGTGACCTAGTATGTGATTGTGGAGAATGTCCCATGTGCAACTGAAAGAATGTGTATTCTGCTGTTTTAGGTTGGAATGTTCTGAATGTATCTGTTAAGTCCAGCTGGTCCAGCATGTCATTCAAAGCCATTGTTTCACTGTTGATTTTCTGTTTAGGTATCTGTCCATTGATGTATGCAGGGTGTAAAAGTCCCCTATATTATTGTATTATTATCAATTCATTCCTTTATGGTATGAACTCCTTTAGTTTTTGTTTCTGGGAAACTCTTTATCTCTCCTTCTATTTTGAATGACAGCCTTGCTGGATAGAGCATTCTTGGCTGCAGATTTTTCCCATTCAGAACTCTGAATGTCAATCATATCACTCGCTTTGGCTTGCCAAGTTTCTGTTGAGAAATCTTCAACTAGCCTTATGGGACTTCCCTTGTAACTTAAGGACTTCTTTTGTCTTGCCGCTTTTAAGATTTTTTTCTTTATCACTATATTTTGCAAATTTAGTTAAATATGTCTTGGCCTGCTTTTGTTGATTTTGATGGGAGTTCTCTGTGCCCCCCTGGATCTGAATGTCTATTTCTTTTACCAGATTAGGGAAGTTTTCATCTATGATTTCCTCAGATAAATTCTTGCCCCCTTTTCTATCTGCTATTCTGCTGTGACTCCTATAATATAAATGTTTTTATGTTTTATGGAGTCACTGAGTTTCCTAAGTCTATTCTTATATTGCATAATTCTTCTTATTCTCTTATGTTCAGCTTCAGTATCTTCTATCATTTGGTCTTCTAAATCACTAATTCATTACTCTGCTTCTTCCAGCGTGTGTTCATTGCATCAAGACTGATTCCAATCTCAGTTTTTACATTTTTCATTTCTGACTTTCATTCTTTTCTCAAGTCCAGTGAGAATCAATAATGATTGTTGCTTTAAATTCTCCATCAGTCATGTTACTTACATCTGTTTTCCTTAGATCTCTGGCCATGGCCTTATTTTGATCTTCCGTTTCGGATGAATTCCTGTGTTGGCATTCTAAGTCTCTGCCCTCTTCCCTGTGTCAAAAAAGCCAGTTATGTTTCCCACTCTCGAAAGTAATGGCTTTATGAAGGAGAAATCATATAGTGTCCAGGTTCTGAGATTCAGGAAGTGTCTCAGAAAATAATGTTTTTTAAAAAAAGAAATGAAAGGCATCCAACTGGAAAGGAAAAAGTAAAATTGTCACTATTTTGCAGATTATGTATATTCAGAAATCCCTAAAGACCACAAAAAAACTATTAGATCTAATAAATTAATTCAATGAAATTGCAGGATACAAAAGTAACACAGAGATCTGTTGTGTTTCTATACACTAGTAACAAAGTAACTGAAAAAAATTAAGAGAGCAATCCCATTTACAGTTGTACCAAAAAGAATAAAATAGGGACTCCTGGGTGGCTCAGTTGGTTGAGCGACCCGACTTCAGCTCAGGTCATGATCTCATGGTTTGTGGGTTTGAGCCCCGTGTTGGGCTCTGTGCTGACAGCTCAGAGCCTGGATCCTGCTTCTGATTCTGTGTCTCCCTCTCTCTCTTCCCTTTTCCCATTCACACTCTGTCTCTCTCTCTGTCTCAGAAATAAACATTAAAAAAAAAAAATTTTTTTTTTTAAAGAATAAAATACCTAGGAATAAAGTTGACCAAGGAAGTGAAAGACCTGGACTCTGAAAACTCTGACATTTATGAAAGAAAATGAAGACGACACAAATGGAAAGATATCATGCTCACGGATTGGAAGAATTAATGTTGTTAAAATGTCCACGCCACTCAAAGCAATCTACAGATTTAACACAATTCCTTTCAACCAGAACCAGAACAAATAATCCTAAAATTGTAAAACTGTAAGACACAAAAGACCCTGGTTAAGCAAACATCTTGAGAAAGAAGAACAAAACTGGAGTATCACAATCCCAGATTTCAGGATATACCACAAAGCTATAGTAATTCAACAGTATAGTACTGGCACAAAAAAAGACACAGATCAGTGAACAGGATAGAGAGCCCAGAAATAAACCCATGCTAGTGTGGTCAATTAATATACAAGAAAGCAGGCAAAAACACACATTGGAGAAAGGACAGTCTCTTTAATAAATGGTGTTGGGAAAACTGGACTGCTATATGCAAAATGATAAAATGGGACTTCTTTCTTACAACATATACAAAAATAAACTCAATGCAGCCTTAGCGACATATTTATAGACAAATCTCAGGCAAGGAAAACAAAAGTTAAAAAAAAAAAGAAAGAAAGAAATGAGACTACACCAAAATAAAAAGCTTTTCCACAGCAAAGGAAGAAATCAACAAAACAAAAATAAACCTTATTGAATGGGAGACAATATCTGCAAATGATACATCTAATAAAAGATTAATATTCAAAGTCTATAAAGAACTCCTACAACTCAATAAAAAATAATTAAAAATAGGCATAGGACCAGAATAGTTATTTTCGAAAGAAGATGTACAAACATCTAGAAACACATGAAATGATGCTCATCATCACTAATCATCAGGGAAATGCAAATCAAAACCACAATGAGTTATCACCTTACACCTATCAGAATAGATAGTATCAAAAAGACAAGAAATAACAAATATTGGTGAGGATTTGGAGAAAAGGGAACCCTCATGCACTGTTGGCAGGAATGTAAATTTGTGCAACTGTGGAAAACACTACTGAGGTTCCTCAAAATATTAAAAATAGAAACAGCAAATGATCTAGCTTTTCCATTACTGGTTATTTACTCAAAGAAAACAATAATGCTAGGACAAAAAGATATATGCATCTTATGTTTACTGCAGTATCGGGTATGGATGCAGTGTTAAGTGTCCACAAACAGATGAATGGATTAAGATGCCCCCGCCCCCCACACACAGAGGAATATTACTCAGCCACACACACACACACAAAAGAGATCTTGCCATTTGTGACAGTGGGAACGGACGTAGAGGGTATTCTGCCAAGCGAAATGATCTAAACAGACAAAGACAAATACTATACAATTCCATTTATATGCTGAATCTAATAAACAAAACAAATGAATAAACATAAACAGAAACAGACTCACAAAGACAGAGAACCTGTGGTTTCCAGGAGGGGGGGGGAGGGGGGGGTAAAAATAGATGGAGACAACTGAGAGATACAAATGTCCAGTTAAAAAACACACCAATCAGGGGAATGAAAAAGAAAAGTACAACACAGGGACTATAACCGAGAATATAATAATTCTGTCTGATAACCGTAACTATACTTACTGTGGTGAACACTGTGTACGTACACAATTGTCAAATCACTGTGCTGTGCACCTGAAACTGATGTAACATTATGGGTCAACTATAATAAAAATACCAAAGTTTTAAAAGTTACGTTTTCTCAAAAATGAAAATTTAGGCTTTCCTACTAGCCCACGTGGTAAATGGTGGGATACTGATGGCAGATGACAGTGATCTCTGTCTCCTCTTTCTCCTTCCCTGATGGCATCGTGCCTAGCGGAGGTCTTCACACATGCACACATAACGTACCAGTCCAATTCTTGCTTTCCAGCTTTATTTCCCTAATTAGACTGTTGTCGTTGGCAACTTTGTGCCTCCTGGAACTCCTTTTCTATACTCACGTAAGTGCCCTAGACATGGTAGGAACTCCTTAAAGGCCATTAGACCCACTGACCTTATTCTCTGAACATCAAGGGGCCATCAAGCGCATGGCTGAGCTGAACTGAGTACCTGTGTCAGACAGAGATCTGGAAGGACAGGCTGGAAGAAACAAAGAGGCAGCAATGGGGGAGAAGAAGGCATTTGCAGAAAATCATTTCCCACAGGTCATGCTTTCGCAGGATCCTTTTACACAGAGTATTTAAGATATGAATACCTGATTATTTGACTTTAACTTTAAACTAACCAAATGGAGAGTTTCACTATTCATATTACCAAGGATCATGGGGTCTCTTTAAAGATCTCCCTAAGTGCCTCTCCACAGGTCCTTAAACAGGTGACAGAGTCAAGGACCAACAGCAAGTATGGTTGCCTCTGCCGCTGTATTATCAATTAGGTACTAAGAGCAATTCTGAACTCTGCTGTTTAAAAAGAATCTTGACATCTGGGGGGATTTTGTTGCATTTTAGGAAATTGGAGCCCTGGAATATTCTGTTCAGTACAGGACCCCCAACACCCTTACTCCTAAGTTAAGGGAGGAGTGTTGACTGCGAAAGTGACAACCACGTGTTGGTCCTGACTCCTTTACCCACCAAGACCCCATCAACCTGACACATTCACCCTTGTGCAACCACTGCACAAGCGAAAAAACAAAAAAATCTGAAACACAAAAACAAAAACAATGCCCCAAACAACCCAAAGCATGTCTTCAGTTACCTTCTGGGTTTACTTTGAGAAATAAGTCACTTCCTCTCTGAGCAGGTCCAGCTCCCCAGGGGGTGGTTCTCACGTCTGGATGCAGGTTTGTTACAAGAACTAGCTGTTTATGGCAAGGAAACAAGGTTAAACGAGTGCTCGACTTCATGCCCACATTTCAGCTAGAAAATCAGTTTAAAGAACAGTGTACGTGGGGCAACCGAGACCTTGGCGATCATCTCGTCTTACCCCTTGGTTTTGGAGACAGTAAAGCTCACGTGATCCCCTCTGTGTGCAGCCAAGACTACTACATCTCAGTCTCCCACCAGCTGCCTCTCAGCCTCTGCCAGACCTCAAACCTGGGAGAGTGATGGGGCTCCTTCGCTTTACCCCGCAACTTCAAATGGTTGGTGCTCAGATATTTATTGATAAGGGAACAACAGAGAAGTTGGAACATTAAATTGTTTAAAGACCGAACTGCCAGACTCAGAAACTAACTCCTGTGGAAGGAAAAATTGGAGTCAAAAGTTACTTCTCAGAAGTTTCCTTACTACTTTGCATCTTAGAACAGGAATCAGCTGACGATGACCTCAGGGCCAAATGTGGTTGCTGTTTGTAGGACCCAAAGCTAAAAATGGCAAAGCTTCTAAACCCAAAGCTTCTAGATAGTTGAGAAAAGTCAATGGAACAGTACTTCACGATGGGGAACTGAAACAAAACCCACATTTCTGTGTCTGCTTACTTGAGGGCTGCCTTTGTGTCGCACCATCAGCAACGAGCGGCTGAGACAGAAACCGCCTGGCCGGCAGAGCCCGCACCACTTGACTCCCTGGCCCTCCCACGGCAGGCTGGCAAAGAGCTGGTTAAACCCTGGCTGCAGCTGGTGCCAAGACGTGGCATAACCGCTGCGCCTTGTGAGCTTTTCAGGCATAACTGCCCGCCAGCGATTAACGGTTGTCACCAAAGGAATCCCTACAGCCCATCCATGCCCGCCAGCTCCATCTTCGGAGGCGCCTGTCCATCTCCAAGAAGCACAGTGCTGGTGGCACACGTCCACTTACTTTCAATCTACGCAACCGCTTACGTCATCGCCTGGGTGACAAAGACCCCGGACGCACTCAGGACTTGGTAGCGCCTCTTGATGACAACACTCTGTCCCCGAGAATCACTGCTTGCTGTGCCCTAGTCACTGACCACACACCAGAGCCGGGGACTTCAGGAACTTAGTCCTCGATGGAACGCCGTCTGATGGTGACCAGGACAGGTTCCACCTGCCGTTGCCTGGTGAGCGTGAGAAGGGACACCTGGTGGACGCAGGAAGCACAGCCACGGGTCAGGGACTCACCAAGGGTTACCGCACAAGACCAGGCCGGTCCCGGGTGCCTCGGGGGCCGCTCTGGATCCACGTTCAGGCTTCAGGGGCGCACTACTGCTGGGCAGTGGCCCGGGGTCTGCCGACGTCCTCCCGAAGGGGCAGCCAGCATGCATCGGCGTGGCTGCCATCCACCCGCGTTTCTCGGCACAGTCCCTTCACAATGCAGCGAGGACGGGGAACGTTTCCCCTCGGCTCCGCTCTGGCCTAAGCAGGAAACGGGCTCCAGTCGCTGACCTTTGCCCCGACCCGCCCCCTTACTGCACCTGCACGCTCGCATCCGTGGTGCCCGCTCTCGAACGACGCTACTTGGCGGCTTGCCAGAGCTCCCTACCGTGCTGTTACCCGGGGAACCAATCCCCCATTCGAGGACCGCGCCGCCCCTCTCTCCCCACCTTCCCCTTTCCCCCGTGGCTGCCCCCCACCGTCTTTCTGGTATTTCCAGCCGTTGGTCAGGTGGCAGGGGCACTTGCGCTCCAACGGCGGGTCATTACAGTGCACACGTGTGGCAACAAGGCAGCACTCGCTGGCGCCTCGCGTAGGACGAAAGTAAGTACCGCTCGCCGTGCCTCCAGCAGCCCCTACCGCGTCCCGAGCTGTCCGCCTCCCACCGGGGCTCGAGCCCTGCGGGCGCAGGGACCCTCAGATACTTACCCACCGGGACGTCCTGCGTCCGGCCAGCGCTTACAGAACGCCCGCTCTGTGCGGGGCTCCGTGGCGGAGCCGGCACGGCGAGCGGGCAGGTGAAGACGGAGAACGCGCGTCCACACGGGCTCAGGGAACAGCAGTGCGCACGGCGGCGCTGCCGCCCCCGCCCTCCTCGGCACTGGGCGCCGGCGGGGCTCTTCCTCCCGCTCACTCTCCTCCCTCCCAGGTCAGTGCTCCAGCCCGCTCCTGGAGGAGTGCAGGCGGGGCCTGCACGCTGTCCTCGGGGCGGCGGACGCACCTCCCCCGGCCACACCACACGCCGTGCCCCACCCTCCCGCCTGCCACACACGGTCTCCCTCTCGGGGCTCGGTCCCCACACGCGCGAGAACGGAGCCTCAGGGGAGGAAGGCCTACGGGCCGACCTGCAGGGGTCGTGTGCCTAGAGATCTATGCCGTGGGGGCGGCAGACACAGCCAAACCACGAAGGCTTCCCCTACCCACTGCCAGCCCGGATGGCAGGTGCGCGGGACGCTCACGCCCCGGTGACAGCGTCGGGAACGCGGCCGACCTCTGTCCCGCCCGGTGGCTCCGGACCCCCCACGGGGTCTAGAGGCCCGACACGCTACTACGGTGCGGGGGCGCACACGGGGGGCACGCGTGAGGGGGCCTCCCGTCCGCGCGCGCAGGAGGCCGCAGGGCAGACGACCGCACAGGGGCGAGACCCAGCTGCCCGAGGCTGTCGCCGGCCGGGTCCGGGAACCCGCCGCCGCGGAGCTGCAGCGCGCGGAGCAGGCCGCCACAGCTGAACGCACGCACGCACACTCGCGCATGCGCCGTCCGAAGCATGGCCGCTCAGGACCACGTGTCTGTCAGCGGGTCTCGGGCCCCCAGCTCGCGAGGTCCGAGGCGCCCGCGTGGGGCGTCTCCACCGCCACAGGCAGGGGTGCTCAGGGGCGAACGGCGGGGCGCGGGGGCCGCTGCCCCGCGGGCGCTTCGCGGCGCACATTTGAGGTCTACTGGTTTTGGTGTGTATACAGCTGAGTTCTTGAGAACCGTCAGGCTGAAGGTCCGTGCGCCTGCCCCTGCCCTCGCGACACAAACCTGAAAGAATTCTCAGATCTTGGGCAAAAGACAAGAGCTTCTGGTCGTCAGATGAACAGACAACTTGGGTTGGAAGAGTCAGCTGGTCCTACTTCCTGACATGCAGAGGTCCCCTGTCATACAGCTGACAAAGTATTTGCACACAGGACTCAGGCTTACTCTTTGTCCCCCAAATCTAGCAAGAATCTGTACACTTCCAGCAAATGTGAACAAATATATTTAGATATATTTAAAAGAATTAAAAAAAAAAAACATTTCACAAAACATGTTGCCATAGGAAGTTTTTAAGCAATAAATGCCCACATCAAAATTTAAACATTGTTCAAAGTATGATTATCTGTACTAATAAGTAATGCAACAAATTATGTAAACAGAGTCAGATACATTTCCCATTTCCCTGCAGGAGTCACTTCCTTCCTGGGATTGAACCTGTCCCAGACAGTTTTCCAGGGGACCAATTAAGAAACTGCTATTTTCAGAGCAACAAAAATAAAAGCTTTTATTTGTTCATTTGAATATAAAACAGGCGTTATCACAGATGTACAAAGCTTACTGGTGGTTTAACATACGAGAAGGTTGCCGTCCTTTGCACATAAAAATTTTGTTTGAAACCGTGATTGGTTGAGTACATGAATTTCTCTAACCAGTCACCACACTCTATGAAATAACGCTGCTAACATTCAACTGATAAAAGGGACAGTTTCCCTTGGGTAAAGTGTCAAGCAGGATTAAATATATATAATAAACAAGCACCATGAGGAAGCCGCCCTGTTGGGTTAGGTCTGTGTTTCAATGTTCATTGTGTACCCTTCTTTGTGCAAGTTGATTACACGGTTTTGTCTGACTTCAAAAGCACAAGGTCACAAGACAAACATTGTTACATTCTCATGAATGATTTATCTACAGCACAATTTCTAATACAGAACGATCCTTCTTTATTGCTGAAACGGGTTTCCTTTCTTTTTTCTTGCACGAATGACCTTTGATCCCAGCCCCCAACCCTTTGACCTCAACTCTAACATGAGAGATGATAGGACGTCACTAACCATGTTCACAACCGCACCGCCTTGCATGTGAAGGTCCTACTGGAAGTGACACCTGGTTTGTTTGCTTCCGACATCAGCTAGACCTCACAAGTTCTCCTGCAACTGTGTTTCCTAATCAGTACATGATCTGAAGCCTTAAACCATCCTTCCCCTTAAACAAGGTTGGTATGTGTAAGAAAATGTCTTTTTTCTGTGTGTGTGGTGGGGATTCCCCCCGCCCCTCGTAGGAAGCAGAAGACTGTAGGAATGTGTATCTGAAGCGTGTAGAAATATTCACACAGCAATGAAGTCAAATAATATTTTAAAAATCAACTAATTTGTGGAGATGGAAGGATGCACCCCACATGCAGACAAAGTTTTAAAAATGCCACTTAAAATTTTAAGAAAACAAGTAGCCTTGGATCTCGGAAGTCAAACAAAACTCTCTTTTAGCAAAGGGCTTACTGCTGGCGCATATAGCAAAGGCAGGTGAAGACATTGCCTACAATGTAACGAAAAGAGAATCTAAAGTTTGCCCAGCAACAATCTTGGTCATGCATTTCTAGCAACGAGAGCCACTGCGGGGTCATATTGGGGCAGTTACGAGATAAATCACGCTTGGACAGCTGACACCTCTTCTTGGCTGGACACAGATGGGCCAATTCAATCAAGGAGTGTACAGGTGAGACATGAAAATTGGAAGGCGTGTGAGGCGGCAGCAGCAGCAGCAGCAGCAGCAGCAGCAAGAGACGGAAATCAGAAACGTGTTATCCACAGGTGGCGAGATGAAGGCAGCTGTGAGGCTTTCTTGCTCCAGCCAGTGGCTCTGTTAGGAGTCCGGGGGCAGCTCATGCGAGTTCCCTGTGGGTTTTGCTCACGCCGGGGCAGGGAACCCCAGAGAGCTGGCCGAGGAGACGATCTCCTAGGTGAGTCTTTTCCCTTAAAGCTGTTCCGGACACTCTGTCCACTCCATACAGTGGCCATCTGAGGGGAATCAACACAACCCAGTGCAAATGACCACAGAATATCGTTCCTTTTCATACCAAGGACCAAAAGGGGTGACACTAACAAAAATGATGAGGAACGTTGTGCAGCGAATTCTTGCAGCTAAGAGAACAGTGCCACACACACCTGCCTTCCCTAATGCCCGCTCCGCGTACTAAGCACATGCTGGCACACCGTTCGCTGTTGCCCCCACAGCAAAGGAAAGATAGTGCACATTTAGCCTCAAATTCCTTCCCCATCTCTGAGATGGCAATAACTTCACTTGCTGGTCTCTGGTTCTAGAAGAAACATTTAGACCGGGCTACCGGCAATCTGTGATTGCTCACATCAGCAAAGTGGGTGTGAGAGAATCTCTCTTTATCTACAGTACAGTGGAGGGGACACCATGCAAGTGACAGGTTCTGCATTTTAAACTTTAAAATCTCCTTTGTTCATTAGTGAATTTATATTTCATATATATATATTTGTTGTGATACTATCCACGCAAGATAATACAACACTTTTTTATATTAGCAAACATTACAAGACTTTAATGTTCTTGAATGTTTTTTCTCTTTTATACTTCTAAAGAGATCAAAATAAATTAAACGTTTTGTACATAATTACATATGAAGAAGTTAACTTATTTTATCTTTTTAGTTTAGTACAAAGTTATCTGCAAGATAGTTGCCGAAATACACCTTATGTATAATTCCTTCTCACTCTATGCTAACTTCCAAGGCCGTATGCTAGCCTTTGTTTCTTCAGTACATTTCTGACAAAGAAAGCTGCTAAAATCTAATTGGAAGGTGCTATTTGGAAGGTTTCCTCGTACCTCAACAAACTTTCCTAAAAGGATAAGATCTAGCAATGGCTTAAATCAGTAACAAGGTCCATGTCATTAAGATTTCATGACACATTAAACAGAGAAAACAATTCTTTGTCACACTACATAAATTGTTTAAAAGAACCCATCTTGAGGGCAGAATATTTTTTAATTGCTATTTTGGCTTAACAAAATACCACATTTACGAAGAAAGCACTTATCCAATAATTAAAAAAAAAAAAAAAGAAAAGAAAGTTTTTGAAATGGGTTTTCCAACAAACTGAAGGCAGTAATCCAAAGTCCTTCTGAGCAAACTTCAGTGGTAAATTCACATTTCACATTTCACCCCCATGCCAACCAGGACTGCTGTGGAGTCTCGCTGAGGCGTGACCAAAGGCTCCATCCCAGTGAATGTTGCCCTCGTGTCTGCAAACTTCAGTGACACTGAGAAAAACGTTTCCTTCCCTGGAAAGGTCCATGGGAGCCAGAGACGAGACTACATGTTGTAGGCCACATAGATGGGGTCCAGCTGGTCGGCCAAAAACCCATCACGCAGGTGCATGCGCTGCTTCTCTCCCCGGGAGTTGATGGGGATCACACCGATGTCCACCACAACCACCACCCCCACCACCAGGTAGTGCTCCTCCAGGACCACATTGGTCACCAAGGGGACCAGGTCCAAGGCTTCTTGCTCTGACCCATCAAGCTCAACCACCACCACCAGCAAATTTGTCCAGGTGAACACAGCGCTGGAAGAGAGAGAAAATCATCACTATACAGCGAGGTTTTTATTGAACAACTAGGCTTTCTTGTCAACAAGTCCCATCCATCTGGCTCTTTTTGGATGTGCCTGTGCGCTGACCATCTCTCTGAGCCCACGGCCGTCAGCTCATTAAGTGCCGCACACAAGCCTGTCGCTGGCGTTTTCTAACGGCGGCACTCATGGTGGCTGCTGCGCGTGCACGTGATCTCTGTGCTAGGCATCACCCTGACAGCGGCCCTGCCCTCTGCCCTCAGCCGCTGCCGAGGGACACGCCGCGGTCGGGTAGCACAGGAGCCCCAGCACCTGTGCGCTGTGCCCCTAAGGTGAAGCCTGTGTCCCCCCCCTTGGGCCTGGGGCTGGACTGCCCTGCCTGTGCCACAGCGGGAGGGGGGCACTGAGGGAGCACGAGCAGCATGGAGAAGACCCGCCAGCTGTGTGTGCAGCTGACCACGGGTCCCGTCACACTGGGGCCAGCTAACCCAGGGGGCAACTGCACACACGGGGGCACAGTAACTGTTTCTAGTACTGAGTCTGGGATGAGTCGAACGCAGCAAGAGGTGACCTGTATGGGGAACAATTCCTTAAGAACATCAGAGATGGGCCCAGAAGTATTCTGTTTGGGATCTTTCAATGGAAGGTCACCCAGAGTATTTGGTCCGGCCAGTCTGTGGAAGCCTAAGCTCGGTGCTGCTTTACGCTGCCAGCCACCTGAACTTTTACGGTTGGTCGTTAGAAAGCGGTAGTAAGAGGGTGTTGGTGGCCACTGCTCCTGGTGCACACGCTCCACTGGCCGCGGAGGCCAGAAGGGTCCCGGGGCGAAGGGGCTGTGTGCAGGAGGAGGCCAGGCCCCAGGGGCCTGCAGGGGGCTGCTGGTCTCTGCTTGTCCAGCCAGACGCACAGAGGTTTTATGGGGCAGCAAGTGTTTGGGAAACTCACTGTGTTTTCTAACAGCTTCAGAACACATTTATTCGGAAAAAAAACTCCACACATCTTGTTTAGAATGACCAGTAAATATATTAATGTGGAAGGAAAGAGCAGAGAATGTGTTCGACAGATTACGGCTTCTGGGTTTGGCCTGGTGATCAGCGCGTGTACCCAAGGAAACAGTCCTGCCGAGGTCCGTTCCCAAGATGTGCTGGGACTCTTTGTGACTCTAAAATATTGCTCTGCATGGCCCGAGTGAGCCCATCCTGAGTTTGTGATATCACAGGTTAGATACACATAGCAGCCACTTTGGGCGTAATTTACTTATAGCATTTGACACTGAGGACACAGTATTAGGAACCAGGCTGGATTTCTGTATTGGATGGGGGAGGGCTTTGCCAGGAAGCTGTGGGCGGGCCAACATCTCTCTCCTTCCAACAGAGCTTTCCTAGGCCCAGAGATGTCAACCTCTGGAGACGACGGATGAGAAGGGAAAGATGTGGCTAGCGGGACTGTGCCGCTGTGCACAGTCACGTCGAGTGACACACGTGTCAGCCTTGGTCCGAGATACCTGACAGGGCGCGCTGGCGGAGCAGCACAGGCCCGGTGAGGGAAGGAAGAAGGAGCAAGAACGACATAGTAGGCTGCGCTGGGCGGTTGCCGGCGGACAAAGCCCAGCACAATCAGGCCGCTGTCTTTCCGGTGCACACGTGAACAGAGCGGAGCACGGGGCCTGACACGCCTCGGGTGAGGCCACACAGCAGGTGGCAACAGCAGTGCTCAGAACAAAACCCTGAACCCTGGAACAGAAACCACAAGGGGCGGCAAGGAGCACCTGCCACAGACCTGTGAGGGGCAGACAGCCCTTTGCAACTACACAGAAAACGCTAGAGGGAGGCGGTGCAAACCAGTCTGAAGTATTTTCTCACAGACACAGAGCTGGAAGGCTGTCACCGGGGTGCGGCCCGGTGCCATTTCTGGGCCGGGGTCTTTCTAGGGCTTCCGTCTCCTGTCTACACGCAAGCGGACAGGCAGCTTCCGCAGATTCAGGGAGAGCAGGCACGCGTCCGAGTCTGAAGCACAGGACGTGCGGGGAGTGATGGCCCTCCCGTCTCTTCCGTCCTGCCAAGCGTTCTGGGTTCCCGTTCAGTAAACGCCAACAGATAACCAGCCTGCAGTCCGCTCACATGACGCAACGAACGATCTCAGGCCCATCTACCCACGAGGAAAAACTGCTCACAAGACAGTTTGGAAGGTGCCTCCCTTTGGGTTCGAGAGCAGCTTCGTCAGGCCTCTGCTGGCTCCGGGACCCACCAAACGCACAAACCTACAGCTACGGGTGCTGGGCCACTTTTCACTCTTAAACACCACGTGAAGGCGCTCCGTGAGCTTGAGGAAGGGCTCCACGCTGCGGCCTCCAGGCCAGCCCCAGGCACCGTGGGCCACCGTCAACACCGCCAACCAAATGGACCAGGGAGGGAGGGAGGGAGCCCAGCTCCAGGGGGGCAGGCCCCGGGGCCCCCGGCCTGCTGGAGGGCATCTGGTGTAACTGCCTCCCGTCTCAGCCTTACGGCCTGTGAAGGACCCTCACTCTGAAGTGCCTGCTCGTGCGCCTGTGTGCAGTCCGTTTTCCCCATGTGACCCTCTCGCGGACTCAACGCAAGTAAGTGACAATTTCCGGGACTCGCTCTCCAGGCGCATCGTTCTCAGGAAAACACACAATCTGTGGACTCTACGCCAAGACTGCCCTTTTGCGGCTATCAGCACCGAAGGTAAAGGTCTACAATCCAAAGCCGAGGCTCTCCTGCACAGGCCCCCCGTCCATTCCCAATGCCACACAGTCTCTGTCCCGTGCCACTGTGCACACGCCCACCCACTACTCACCATTCTGTGACGCTTTTATGGGCTCTGATGACTGAGGTCTCGATGTCTATCGGGTGATACCTCATCCCCCGCAGCTCCATTGCCTCATCCAGAGCCCCCACCACATACAGGGCATCGTGGCGCTCTGTGTAGGGAACGGAAAACATGTGTGAACTTTGCCACAATGGTGCTCGAGCTGCTTAAAAACAAAAGTCTAAAACTACTCCTGACTGCGAGATGCAAAGGAGTGGGGCCACTGAGCGAGGGTAGCATGCTCCTTTCTACCAGGGTCGCTGTGCTCCCAAGGAAATGGCCGGGCCAGCACTGCAGTCTCCTGGGAGGGCTGCTCTCACACCTGTAACGTCGCTCCGCACCTCAACATCACGGAGTAGAGTGCGTTCTCGGACCAGCTTCTGTGCACCTGCAGTAGGCCAGCCCACATTCCTTGCAGCCCTCAGCCCCAGTGGGGCCGGCAGACACGCCCCAACCCTCAGGGTGCTCTCCCAAAGCCCTAGGGTCAGGGTGCAGCAGCAGAGCCAAAATTAAACCTGGTTCCCTCTGATGTCATCACATGAGGTCTAAACTCATTCTACCTCTCAGTAGGAAAAAAAGCAGAGTTTCTGATAATGCTCATAAACAAAGATTTCCTTAGCTCACGTAACCGTGAAACATCTTCTCACTCATGCAAACCTCGGACAGTGGCAACATGCGGTCAGTCCGTCTTTCCTTAAAAGTAAGGAGACACCCTCAACTTTTAGGGTGGTAAGTATATCCGAGCGTATTTGAAAGAAGCGATCGACATACAGAATACCAGAAAAGAAGTCTTTTCCAGTTTTAAGTCAGATGAGATGAGGACATTTATTTGCTGGCCTCTAACTATTAATACAGCAGGGACTCCAGTCTTTTTCGGGGGGGGGGGGGTCACAGAGCTGAGGACAGCAGCGCTGTCCCAGCACCCCCGACCCAAATGCCACAGGGTGGGACCTATCCCACCTCCTGAGGAGGTCCTGGGAATCCCAGATAACACCCTCCAATAAAATAGCCTATGGTTTTCCCAAATTGCAAACATGATACAAACACGATGCCAAAACATGTTTGTGCTTTGCTTTCCCCCTAAATTCACGCCAGTTCAGCCCGGCTCACAGAGCTCCCGCCATGCAGCTGTGTCTGGAAGCCTTCTTGAAAGTCACCTCCTGGGGCTGGGGTCTGACAGGATCTCACCAAGAAATCTCTGCTCCCATCCTTTGAAATAATGGAGTCCTGCCTCTGTTTTGAGTAGAACTGGTAGCTGAGACCGTAATAGCAAGTAGGACTTTACGTTTTCATCTTTCGTAACTTCCCTGCCTGGCACCAGCCGCCCTCAGAGGCGGGAACAGCAGCCTCCGTGCGACCACGGCCCGAGCGCCTGGCTACCTCTCCTTCCTGACAGGCCACACTGTCAGGTCCTGCCGCCACCGCCCAGCTGGGGTTGCGGGCGGGCCTCGTTGGGACTGGGCGGCTGCAGGAGGGGCGGGGGTCTGTCCACTGCACTTAGGGGCGCGGTGTCACGGGCAGGGCACACTCTGGCTCCTGTGAGAGCACACAGGACACGACGTGCGGCTTCAGCGTGGACACTCTCACACCCGCCATCCTCTCTTCCGTACTCAGCTGCTTCCTGGCTGGTTTGCAGCCAGCATGTGTGAGGAGCCCCTGGGGCTGGGGTCCCAAACCCACACAAGTTCTCAGGGCCTGGGGACCTGGCTTCTCGACCCACCTGCCTGGGCTCTTACCTCCGTTTGCGTCTGTGAGCTCTGTCCTCCGCAGGAACCCCAAATAGCCCGTCCGCGCCCAGACCGTCTGCGTGTCTCCGAAACTTAACCTTGAGTTGAAGTGGTCTGACTGGAGGGACTCGTCTCCATAAATGGTGAAGTAGCCACTGGCGTTGTGGGCACTGTGAACCCAGATCTGTTCAGGAAGCAACAGAATTGGGTGAGTTCACCCGGGAACATCCCTGGGGAAGAAACTACGGGCGCAAGGCAGCAGCTGATCAAGGCGCCCTCAAGGCAGGAACAAGGCCACGTGAGTCTCACGCAGGCTTCTGGGGGGAACACAGAGGCGCGAAGCAAAGCACCAAGCTGTCCACCTATGGAGAAGCTCGTCAGAACAGGAAGGGTTGGAAAGGAGGCACATCAAGTGAGCGATGTTGTACTAAGCAGTTTCCTTGCACTTATTCAAATATAGTGATTGTTTCTAAAAAGCAATTTGGAAAAATGTTGAAAACTTTTATGATTTATTTTTCCCTTTCACGTGGTTTGCACACTTTTGGGAACATATTCCAACACAACAGCAGAAACCAAAACCGACTCAAAGAAGGAAAGGTGTGTAATATCAAGAAACAAAACAGCCCGCGTGTGTGACACTTGGGCAAATGAGAAAGAGCAACATTTTGACTCACAGTGGGGACCATGTGAGTCATGCAGAGCCATGGAAAAGACTCGAGGTTAAGCTAATTAAGTCCCTGGAACACGCATAAAACTGCATGCAATTCTGTCTCTGCAGGGAAAAGAACCAGAAGTCAGGGTCTTCTGGGCTAACACAGTGTTTAAAGTAAAGACGCTCTGAGCTGGGTTGTTTTCATGATTTTATTACACGGAAAAATGGACGCGTGAGAGACAGTCCACCTTGTCTGCACTGTCCCGTGGCTCTCAGACACTGTGGGCACGTCCACAGCCACCCAGTCAGTACCTGCTGAACAAACCCAACCCCAGAGTAAAGGAAAAAGCGACACCATCGTATAAGGGCAGTGAAACTTGTTCCTTCTTCTCAGACACAAAATTTCTTTGTGAAGACACGTTCCTGTTCAGAAAACCAGAGTGAAGTGGGCTCTGATGCCCGGCTGGAGCCAAGGCCACTGGCTAGACAGTGGCACAGGCTGGCGCCCTCTCCAGGCACCCAGGACAGCACACTGTCCTTCCCGGTTTCATTCCTAGGAATTGACTGACTGATTGAAGTTTATTTATTTTGAGAGAGACAGAGAGAGTGGTAGAGGGGCAGAGAGAGAGGAAGAGGGAGAGTCCCAAGGAGGCTCCTTGCTGATGTGGGGCTCGAACCCACCCACCGTGAGATCATGGCCTGAGTCGAAACCAAGAGTCGGACGCTTGACTGGCTGAGCCCCCAGGGGCCCTGAAACAGACTCTTAAGTACAGAGTATAGGCTGTGGTGCCAGAGGGGAGGCAGTGGGCAGGGGCTGAGTAGGGGGAGGGGATCGAGAGGTAAAAACTTCCAGGTGTGAAGTCAACAAACCTCGGGGCTCAAACATGCAGCGCAGGGAATGTAGGCAATGGAATCGTCATCATGTTGTGTGGTGGCCACACTTGTCCTGGTCAAGAGTCACATCACTGTGCTGTGCACCTGATGCTAACACGACACTGTGTGTATCAACGATCCTTCAAGCAGACGAAGCCGCTGCACCCCTCTTCCCGGTGCCCCGGCGCAGTGGCGCAAGCACCCATCACAGGTGGCTGAGGAAATGACAGTGGTGAGTCCTGACCACATGCCTTTTCTGGTGGGGCTGCTGCTTAGCGCTTCGTGGGAATCTCTCGATCACGTCTGAAGATCAGAACTGAGGGGATAAAATACTGTACAGGTCTTACTTAGGAATCTCCTTTAAACGTGTTGCTAGACGGGAGCCCGTGGGGCTCACCAGGCTTAACGCCCGCAGTTGCCTAAGCATCCGACGCTTGGTTTCAGCTCAGGTCGTGATCTTGCGGTTTCGTGGGGTCGAGACCCGCGTCAGGCTCTGTGCTGTCAGCATGAAGCCTGGTTGAGATTCTCTCTCCCTCTCTCTCTGCCCCTCCCCTCACTCACACTCATACTCTCAAATAAATAAGCTTAAAACAAAAGAGTCTGTTGGTTGAGCAGCGGTGTTTTTAATAAGCTGTTAGTGACGGCAGCAGGTCTGTGGGCAGCTGGGGAACCTCTGTGAGGAGGGAAGCTGACCATGTGGGGCAGGTGGCACGGCAGCAAGGACGTGGGCGTTAGACCCAGTGCCCGTGAGGGGCTTGGCCTTGCCGAGGACAGGAGGGAAGGTAAGTGCACCGTGCCCCTTTCTGATGTCCCTCCCACTGGCTGAGTGGGGGAGCGGGTGATCTAGGGCAGCAGGAACGGGGGTCAACCAGCGTGGGTTTCCTCCTAAATACGAGCAAATGGGTCAAGGCCACTGTTGACTTTCTGACAGAGGAAATGCCTGTCATCCCCTAAACTGCGACCATTTACTGACACTCCATGGTTCTAGGCTGTGGCCTTGTACCCTGGGCATGTTCTCCACGGCTGTCCCGACGCGCTTCTCAGCACTAAGTCGGCAAGCGTGCGGGAAAGGCAAGAGCTAGGACGTAAGGAAACTCATTCCACATACGTTCACTATCCTCTGCCCTAAATTCTTTGGAGAGGGCCATTCACACTTGCTCACGGAAATCTGCTTTGCAACCCTGAACTTTGGTGACTCGTTCTAGCGGTAAAGCTTATTTCAGGTTCCTTCCCAGCCAGTGACTTGACTTGAGGCTTAGCGGTGCTTCCAGGTGTTGAGGATGACCCGGCGCGTCCAGCAGGGCGGTCATTTGGTCTCAGAGGCTCCATCTCTGAGCACGCCCCGCAGCTCGCCTCACCCAGGCGGACACCCCGGAACTCACCTCACCCAGGTGGGAGTCGCCCAACGGTCCTTTTGTTTCTGGATTGGCAATTATGATCCGAACCCCGGGGAGGATCTATGTGGCAGAGGAGAACGTTCTGGTCAGTGGACAGACAGGCAGATGCCACACCAATCAACCTTGCTGTGGCCTTTATGCCACGTGCCTGTCTAGAAAGTGGTATGGCCTTAAATCAAAATTACATACCATAATTTAAAAAAAAAAAATTTTTTTTCAACGTTTATTTATTTTTGGGACAGAGAGAGACAGAGCATGAACGGGGGAGGGGCAGAGAGAGAGGGAGACACAGAATCGGAAACAGGCTCCAGGCTCCGAGCCATCAGCCCAGAGCCCGACACGGGGCTCGAACTCCCGGACCGCGAGATCGTGACCTGGCTGAAGTCGGACGCTTAACCGACTGCGCCATCCAGGCGCCCCTACCATAACATAATTTTACTGCGTGACAACCGCATCTTACTGTAATTATTACTACAATGATAGTGCCTGTATTAAAGTGATCTTCACATTAAGAATCTGGGGACACCTGGGTGGCTCAGTTGGTTAAGCATCCACCCTTGGTTTTGGCTCAGTTCATCCCACGGTTCCTGGGATTGAGCCCTGCATCAGGCTCTGCGCAGACAGCGAGAAGCCTGCTTGGGATTCTCTCTCTGTCTCTGTCTCTCTCTGAGCCTCTCCCACTTGCTCTCCCTCAATAATAAGTAAACACTTAAAAACATTAAGAATGTGAATAGAAACATGATGATTGATACAACTTAACTCAGCATGATGCATGAAAAATAGGAATTTTCAGACATTTCAATTAACTTTTCAATTGTGTTTAGTATTGTGCCTGACATCATGGCACGTGAATGTGGATGAAGGGGGAGGTTTGCAGTCGGTGCTGAAATAAGGAAGTCACTCGTGGATCAAGGTTTCGGAGATGAGTGTGGACCGGAAAGTGAGGCAGGTGTGGAAGGGAGCAGGGTGGTGGCCCCTGCCGTGCTGTCAGGCGTGTTCTGACTAGAGAGCCTGGACAGCCCTCTCTTTCCTCAATCATGCTTCCAATGTTCTCCTGCCTGTCACTGTCTTTTATCATAATATTCGTATCAACCATCTCCTTTTTTTACATTTTTTCCCATGTTTGTTTATTTTTGAGAGAGAGAGAGGAGACAGAGCATGAGGGGGTGAGGAGCAGAGAGACAGGGAGACACAGAATCCAAAACAGGCTCCAGGCTCCGAGCTGTCGGCACAGAGCCCGACGCGGGGCTCGAACTCACGGACCGCGAGATCGTGACCTGAGCCGAAGCCGGACGCTCAAGCGACTGAGCCACCCGGGAGCCCCAACCATCTCCTTCTTAATGGAAGTCTGGCTTAGAAGCGTTTTGAATTTCACTGAAACCACATGCATCTGGAAGCAAAAGCTGATTCTGCAAATTTGGAATGAAGCCCGTGTGGGTTCAGTTAATCGGACCTTGTAGGGTTGAGCTTCAGTAAGAGCTCTTGGAACGGGTGTCCTGTCCCCTAGTCTGAAGCGTGACACGGTGGCTCTGGTCTCTGTGTCTCGCTCAAGGCTGAGTTAGGGCAGGTACGCACAGGGTCCTACCATGAGAACCAACTTAGCAGCAAGAATTCTCACTGGCGCTCACACTGACACAGATGATAAAGGATCCAGAACTGACATAAGATGCTTCTGGAATTATGTCAAGTGGAGAAGAAATAGGACAACGGGGGCCAAAAATGAAAAAAGAAATCTTCGCTTTGGTGTAAATATACTTCTCACCCTCAACTTGTAAAAAAAAAAAGACAAGCAAACACACAAACAAACAAAACATAACCACTGTGGCAGGAACTACTCCTCCCCCCACCCCACCATAACCCTTCCTTGCCTGCTTTCACAGCAACCGATACCTGGGTTTATAGCGAGGCCCATACACACTCAGAACCAATATAAGGTTTCTAACTTTTCTTTCAGCCAGTGTGACCGTGTGACCGGACTTTGGGTGGCGGTACTTAAGTGTGCACAAGGCAACTCAGAAAACTTCATCTGCATCTTTCCTTGCCTCCTTTTTCTGTTTCTTCTCCTGCTGGCTGGAATGTGAAAACGATGGCTGGAGCTAGAGCAGCCACTTTTGACCCTGAGGTACTCTGAGGAACAGAATCCATGCAAAGTAGAACAAGACAGAAAGTGCTGGGGCCCCTGGAGGTTTCATTTCTTTTTTGTGAAAGAGAAGAAAAACCTAACTTGTTTAAAATACTGTTGTTTTGAGTTTCTGTACTCACGGCCAAACCTATTGTTAAAAATATTCTAAAAAAATACATTTCTTAAAATGTCAAAGCTCATACGCTAAGACTCAGGTTTATGGAGAAATACATCTTTCTTCCTTCAATACTTACTTTTCCTGATTCCATCAGGGGCAAGCTGTGAGGAGAGCCTCTTTCCACTAAACGCACTCTACAAAGAGAAAGAGAAGGTATGACTTGGCCGTGTTCTTGAGCCTGTGGTTCCCTTCCTCCATACTTAGCACCTGCCCGGTCAGTGCTGGTCAGGCTGCTGGGGAGCACTGTCCAATGCAATGCACTGTTTAGATGTCCAAGGAAAAAGTGATCCCACAGCGGACAGTAGCTGTGCTCCGGCAGGAACACGGAGAGAGACAGACACAGGAGGGGCCACAGAGAACAGAGGCAAAGTCCCGTTCGCCAATCATGCATGACCGCCGGGAAAATGATTCTGCCTGGACAGGAACCAGGACTCAACTCAGCACTTGCAGAAAAGGAAAGGCGTACGGGTTAGACCGGAGCGCGAATGAGCTCCGGCCACGGAGACAGTGGCCCAGGTCCGCAGAGCACAGAATCGACCTTCTGAACCAGGGGCATCTGACCCCCACGAGGACTGGCCAATTTAGACGGCAAAACCTTCTAGAAAAGAAACTCTTTTCCCCTAAAAAATACTTAATGGTGGCTTAATCTTAAGAACCGTGGATGACCCTGGTGCTGGTCACCACCACAGCTGGCTGAACCCCCACGGTGTTCTTTCTGCCACGGTACAAGACTGGGATGCTGTTCCTTCGCCTAGGGGGCACTTTTTGTTCACAGAGTGCCGTGCTTGACACTAGGGATACTCGGGGCACAGCAGTGAGGGGTGCTGGAGGCTGTGTCTCTGTGTCCATGGAGGAGGGATGCTCACCACCCCTGAGCCACCCTCTGCGTGGTCACAGCCACCCTCCTGCTGACTGGCACGTGCTCTGGAGACCGGAGGGGACGGGGAGAGGGGCAGGAGGCCTCAGAGGGGACCCGTGGTCACAGTGTGGGGGCGCACGAGGCTCCCTCACAGCCGGCCTTTGCAGCACCTGCAAGTGGGATGCCACGGGGGCGGGAGGGTGGTCAGGGGCGGGCCCGGGAGGGAGAGCACCTGACCAGTGGCGGCAGCAACGTGATGATGCGCAAGAGCTCACCATCCCCGGTTCGGGTTGGACAACAGCCACTAGGATCTCTGGTGCTGGTCTTGGGAAAGGCTTTGATGCTGACGACAGCAAATGAGGGCTATCCAAGGAAAGCAGCCCAGATCTTACACACGGCTGCAACGGTTCCAGAACATGCCAACGGGCTTAATGACCTGAAGCATCCAAGATAAATTACCCGACGCAGCGACAGAACTGTAAGCGACAAATGCTCTCAGGACCCAGGCGGCATTGTGCTCACAGAGGCCGGGTCAGGAGGCTGGGACCGCTACCCTCAACTAAAGCCAAGCTCGTCTGAATGGTCAGGTGACGTGAACACGCCTGTGTCCAGTGGCTGGCCGCACAACTGTGGCTTCTGGATGTCAGCAACGAGCTACGGACGGAGAAGGCTGCAGGGACAGGAGGCTGACCTGCGTGGGAAGTCGTGAGTCGTGTGGCTGGGGAAAGACAGGATGAAGGGGCAGGGGCCCAGAGGGGGTGGGCTTGGCATGAGGCCCCAGCACCACACAGCCCGGTCTCCGCGCAAGCAGGGCTGCTGCGGTCTGGGGGTGGGCGGCGGCCCCGCAATGCGGCCGGGCTTCCCCACAGCCCAGCGGGTCAGGCTGGGCAGCAAAACTCCTAGCCAAAAGTTAGGGCTGTTTTGGGCACACTCCCACTTCGCCAGCTGTCCACACAAAGCCAGCACAACCTTAGGATGTGGGAGACCCCTGTCAGGCATCTTGGATGTATCCAGCAGCTGTGACTGCTGCATTAGGAGGGTGAGGACCCCGGACAGGGCACCTAGAGTCACCAATTGAGCCAGACGCTTGAAACAAGGAAACGAGCAATGTCCCCGGACTGTGCAATTCGGTGCCCAGGATGCCCACGGCTTTTCCTTCTCTCCCTCCGTGCAGGCTTCTACCTCGGCCTGTGCCGGGACAATCTAGGGCGAGATGACACGGGCGTGGGTCTCCTCCAGCCAGTGGGGCTCCTGGCCACGTGCACGCTGGCTGGCATCTGCCTTGCCAGACGGTGGCCTCCTTGGCCCTCTTCCTGCTTGAAGAGTTTACGCGTGTCCTGTCCTTCCCTGTACGGCCCTCAGCCTCTGAGAAAGCAGGCGTTTCATCTCAAATGTGGAAGAGAGGAGGATCTACCACGAGGAGTTTCTTCTCTGGCCTTTGTTAGAGCTTCCCAGGAATGCAGGAATGGGGTACTGGAATCACTCAGGGTTGCTCTGATGTGAAAAAGTTACAGATCCTACTGGCAAATGCCACAGAGGATGGTCCGACATCCACATGAAAAATATCCAGAGAGTAAAATGAAAAATAAAACAGCCTTACGGAAAAAGGCAAGCCGTGTCCTCAAAGAGCCGGAATGCACATCTGCAGCCCACGGAAGGAGGAATCTTCCCCGCTTGTAAGGGAGATGCTGATACCGAGCGCTGGACGGGCTGCAGGGCGACAGCGGGCACCCGGGCGAAGCCCTGCTCGGCCTGACCTTCCCAGGGTGGGAGGGTGCTGCTCACAGGTCGGGTGAGCTCCGTACATCCTGTGCACCTGCCAGGCAGGGTCCATGAGATGCCCTGGGTCTGTGCCGCCATCAGCACCGCTCTCTGGAAGCAGCCTGGATGGTCACAGCCAGACTGCAGCTCGCGTGGGAGGCTGCAAAGGCGGGCGCCCTGCCCGAGAGTGGGCTTGGCTCCGTCCCACAGTGAAGTGAGATGGTAAACGGAACCCTGTCTCCCGGGAGGTTACAGAGAGACCGAGCCTATGATCAGATCATTCTCCGGGGGACTCGCGTGGACGTGGCAGAATCTGTCTGACACAATTCAGGACCTGATTAAACCTGTCAGCCCTGGGACCAGGATTTTCCGCCCCTTCCCTTGCTGCCCCCCATCCACTGCTGCTGGCCGTCAGTGCACCTGCTTCCCCACCCCCCTCCAGCCCGCTGTGCGGCGTCAGGAAGGGCCTGCCTCTGACGCTTCCAAACTCAAGTACCAACCCTGGACTTCCGAAAACATGTTTTTCCCCCGAGGCTGTTAATACGGACTTGAAGTTTAGGCTTTCGCTAGAAAAGAAGAAACGGCAAGGTAGAAAGTTCACGTGGGGAGACCGGTCACTCCCTACGCAATCCCTCCCTTGTGTGCTGTCCCTTACTCCCATCTGAACCTCACCCTGCACAGCTGCAGCCACCAGAGTGACGTCAAGGAGCTACAGACACAGGGTGCTGAAGCAGGAGGTCCGTCTGCAAAGGGCTCCTTCCTCTGGCCTTGGGGAAAAGGCTGGGGGGAGGGGCTGCTGCAACCTCACCACCCCCCAGCACGCTGCCCGCTCCTCTCCCTGACACAGGGTGACAAACCACGACTGTCACCCAGGGGAGGTGAGCACCTCCACCTGCACAGCTACCGTCACCCGCTGGCAGGGTGCCCATCACACCACCGGCTCAGGAGACGGGAAACAGTCGAGAAATCACACTATCTGTCCCCGTAAGAATGACGGCACCTGCCACCGCTGTTGCCAGAAATGTCACTTCGGGAACACGGACGAGCCCAGTGCAGATGTGTCCTGAGGGGGGACAGAGGCCGAGGGTGGGTACCCGTCCCTGCCAGCTGTGCCGCTGCCCGGCCCCGGCCACCCGGGGAGGTCTCCGTGACCTGGAGGGTGTGCAGCACCCACACCTCCCATCACCACGGCCCGCTCTGCCACAGCAGCCAGACGAGGAAACGGGGCTCCGGGTCTGCCCCCGCAGCTAGCACGCCACAGACGCACAGCTGCAAACTGGGGGCCTTCCGGGCCCACGTCTGCACGGCAGCGTGTTCCAAAACAGCCTGAAGCATCCGAAAGACGGACTATAAGGCCGCTGGCACAAGTTTTTCAGAATCCCAGGAGAGGGAGGGGAAGTTCCAAAACACGGGATGTCATGCATGTTCCGAACCCTGGCTTCAGTGACCCGAGGTGCTAGGGTCGGATTTTGTCCCCAGCTTCCCGGCAGCTGGGGCAAAGGGAGGAAAAATGAGACAAGTCTCACGGTCGGTCGAAGTCTGGATTCTAACAGCGCTGCAGGTGAAGCCCTCCCAGAGAGGACCGCTAGGGGCACGAGGAAACCCCAAACAGAAGGGGCATCACGGTCATGCCCCCACAGGAGCGAGGCAACAGAACACTCCCCAAGCACTGCTGCCCCTAACGGAAGCTCTGCCCCGGAACCCGCGCTCAGAGCTCCAGGTCACACGTAGCCCACGGCACTGCCACCAAGCCGGCAGTGGCAGGGGTGGCGTGGAAGTCCAAAACCGCATAAAGCCACCCAAAATGAGTGACACCAGGCACAACACAAGACGTGCTTATCTAACACAGCCACAGGACAAAGCAGTACCTAGCGTCCCGGGTGCCCCTTCTACAATCACGGGTCTAACACGCTCCTGCCCCCAAGGTCCCCTGCCACCGCTGGGCCCAGACATTGCTCAGTGCAGTTCCTCGTCTCTCCCTCAGGCTGACGGGAGCCCAGACTCCTCCTCTTCTGTTGGGTCTGTCAGCGGACACCCCAGCCGGAGGTGCGGGCCAAGACCCCGTGTCCGCTCGTAAGGCTTTGATGGCAAAGTCATCTGAGGTAATTAATATGTTTCGACAGCAGCGTCTGATGCACAGGAACCCTGAAGGAACAGCTCAGGCTCTCTCTCTGGGCCCCCAGCAACGACCGCGGTCCTGGACACACAAACGCGCTTCGGTTCGGCAGCCAAACCAGCCCACGTTTCCTCAGCTTCCGGCTGACGACGGTCTTCTGGACCCCACAGGACAGCTGGTTCCCACGTCTCCTTAGCTCGTCCCAGCTGCTGCAGTTTCTCAGAACATCCTCGTTTTCCACGACCTTGGTGGTTGTGGGGGCAGGGGCAAGGTGCTGTGCAGAGCATCTGGCATTTCCCACGGGGTTACGCCGCGGTTGTGAGCTGGGGGAGGAAGCGCTCTCATCACGGACACCCCCACCCGTGCCGACCCTGACCTGCCACGAGGCTGCCAGGTGCCTCACCGAGCGCCACTCCCCACCCTCCCCGCCGTCTAGGGAAAGATGTTGCTCTGCATGCCCACACGGGCCTCGAGGGGGCTCACGACTCCCACTGCCACTGGCCAAGCTCACACCCCAGGAACAGGGACTTAAGACAGGCTGTCCTTCTGACACAGGAAGTGGAAGAAGCTCAGGGCTGCGGGCTGGTAATGTGCCCCCAGGGAGACACAGAGATGCCTGCATGGAGCTGGGCGCTGAGAGGCACCGGGCAACGTGGGAGTCCCTCCGGCTGTTCTGGAGTTTGCTTCTACGCCCCACGGGACACCTCTGGTCCCTTTCTACGTCGATCCGCATCTGCCAGAAGTGGTTCTGGTTCTGCTCCCTCCCACAGTAGGGGGTTGGTTAACTTACGTGCACCCTTCCCTTTTGAGAAAAGAGTGACCTGAAAAATCATTCCTGGACTTCACACGTTAAGAGTTTTGTTTTTAAAACTTTTTCTCTTTGGGGCGCCTGGGTGGCGCAGTCGGTTGAGCGTCCGACTTCAGCCAGGTCACGATCTCGCGGTCCGTGAGTTCGAGCCCCGCGTCGGGCTCTGGGCCGATGGCTCAGAGCCTGGAGCCTGTTTCCGATTCTGTGTCTCCCTCTCTCTCTCTCTGCCCCTCCCCTGTTCACGCTCTGTCTCTCTCTGTCCCAAAAATAAATAAACGTTGAAAAATAAAATAAAAAAAAATAAAATAAAACTTTTTCTCTTTGAAAGATATTTCAAACTGGTGGAAAACTTACAAAAATGAAAACAGTACAAAGAACTGTTTTAATATCCCTTACTCAGATTCACCCATTGCTAGCATTTTACTCATTTGCTTAACCATTTGTGTGCTCTCTGCCCTGCTCACTCGCTCTCTCTCTCTCACTCACACACCCAGGCACACACGACCCTTTACTGCTAAGTACTTTAGTATGCATTTCCTACAACGATGGATATTCTCATACACAGTCCCAGGACAGTTGCCAACTTAAGAACGTTAACATTGATCTGATATTTTCATCTGTGGTCCCCAACACAGTCCCAGGACAGTTGCCAACTTAAGAACGTTAACATTGATCTGATATTTTCATCTGTGGTCCCCATTCCCATTTTGTCCATTAGCCCAATAATGGCCATTACAGCACTTCCTGCGCCTCCACCCCCTCCCCAAGTATAGGACCTGCTCAGCACCACATTTTGCATTCGGTTGTAACGTCTCTTTAACCTCCATCAACGAGGAACATTTCCAAGCCCTTTCTGTCTTTATGAAATGGACATTTATAAAGAACACAGCCCCTGCCTCTTAAAAATGTCATTTAAAACCTTTTATGGGGCGCCTGGTGACTCAGTCGGTTAAGCATCCGACTTCAGCTCAGGTCATGATCTCACGGTCCGTGAGTTCGAGCCCCGCATCAGGCTCTGTGCTGACAGCTCAGAGCCTGGAGCCTGTTTCAGATTCTGTGTCTCCCTCTCTCTCTGACCCTCCCCCATTCATGCTCTGTCTCTCTGTGTCTCAAAAATAAATAAACGTTAAAAAAAAAAAATTTAAAACCTTTTAACTCAAGATGGAACAAATACCTAAATGAAAGAGGTAAACGTATAAAAATATTACAATAAAACATAGAGAGTAAAAGTTTTACAACATCGGGTTTGATAAAAAAAAAAAAAAAAAGAAAAATCCCACGACACCAAGAGCACAGGCAGCGAAAGATGGATAAATTGGGCCACATCAAAATGGAAAGCTCTGTGACTGATAAAGTCAGCAGAACGAAAGGCGACTCAAGGAATGGCACAAAACATGTGCAAGTCGTTTATCTGATGAGGGACTAATATCCAGAGTATAAAGAAGTCCTACCACTCAAAACTAAAACAATTTAATCAAGTTAGGCAAAGGACCGGAACAGACATTTCTTCAAAGGAGACACGTGAATGGCCAATCCGCACGAGAAGATGCTCAACATCACTGGTCATCAGGGAAATGCAAATCACAACTACAACGAGATACACTTCACACCCACTAGGGTGGCTACTACACCAAAAGAATTACATTAACTGGTGTTGGTGAGGACGCAGATACTGCTGGTGGGAATGTAAAATGGTGCAGCCACTGTGGAAAACGGCCTGGCGGTTCCTTGAAAAGGTAGAAACAGGACGACCCAATGACCCAGCAGTTCCACTTCGGAGTATGTACTTCAAACGTTTGCAAGGAGAGTCTAGGAGAGAGAACTGCACACCCATGTTTACGGCAGCTTCGCTCACAATAGCAGACAGGTGGAAACCACCCAAGTGCCCACCAGTGGATGACGGATCAGCAAAATACGGTCCATCCCTACAATGGAACGCTATTCACCCTTAAGAAAGAAGGAACTCTGACACATGCTACGACACGGATGGGCCTTGAGGACATGCTGGGGAATGTGGTCAAAAAGATGTGACCACTCGTCGACCTGTGAGCTCCACCCGGGCACTCAGAGGCTTTCCACCCCTCCTCTGTCTTTGGAATGTGGGTTCCACGTGCCTTTCCTGCTCCCAGTGGCTGTTCCAAGGACATGGCCTTGGATGGTGACACGGTGCTGGGAATATGACTGAACTCAGTTGGGGCCTCTCTATGATCTTTTAAGATCTGGTGGGCAGATGTGGGGATGCATTCGTCTGGCTGTCACCCAAGACAAGCCTCGAGGGGAATCCCCATGCTCCTTATAACTGCCACCTCCCTCACCCCCCTGGAGGGGCATCATCTTCCCTCGGGCCGCGCTGGGTTGCACCTGGGAAGCTCCCGGGAGGGTGTACACAACAGACACTATGCTCAGTAGAATAAGCCAGTCGCAGAAGGACAGACACCGTGTGATTCCACATGTGAGGTACGCGGAGTAGTCTAATCACAAAGACAGAAAGTGGAATGGGGGTCCTGGGGTTGGGGGCAGGGGAGTCAGTGCTTCATGGGGACGGAGCTCCGGTTTGGGAAGAAGAGGCAGTTCTGGAGGCGGATGGTGGGGAAGGGTGCACAGCAACGTGGACGTACTTAATGCAGCTGAACTGTGCACCTGAAGGTGGTCCGAGGGTAGGTTCTCAGTTAAAGTTGAATCATTTGGACATTATTTTGGGCTCTCTAGTTCGTCGGGTTCTCAACAGGGCTATGCTTGTCTGTCTGGAGGATCCTGTCTGGAGGTCCATCAGTCCATCTGGCTCCCCCCCCCCCCCCGGGGTCTGTTCTGAGCTTGTCAGTTCTTTGTCCCTTTAAGCAGAATGTTCCAGCACACAAGGACGAAGGCAAGAGCACTCACCAAGTTGCACACCTGCCTGCAGTTTTCTGTAAAATCACAGGTAAGCAGGAGGCGTGGGAGGAAGTCACATGTCACTTCAACAAGCTGACCACGAACAAATCCCATCATTTTGTGGCGCCTGTCACACACCCAGCCCTCAGCTCTGGCCCCATGGTCCCCGCACCAGCCCTGAGCAGTGGTTGGGCCTGCGTCCGAGCAAGCAGCGAGGTTTTCCTCCACAAAAACACTATCAGAGAATGAGTTTACTGAAGCAAACAGATGCTTCACTTCTAAGGAAAAGTATCTAGGATTCATTCCTTTTAAAATAACTTTCACTTTCTAATGAGACAGTGACTGAGTCTCTAATGAGACTGAGACAGTAAAAGGACAGCCACATGTGAAAGAATTAGGTGGTTGCCCTTGGCTTTACACGGACATGTGAAACATATTAAGATCCTGTCATCAAATGGCATCCAAACATTTTGTTATGGTGGTTATTTTGTTAACAGTGAGAGCAGGGTAACTTAGCAGGATATAAAGACACAGGCTGAATGAGTGGGCCAGGAAGAAAGAAAGAGGGTTTTCACAGGCCTGTGTTTTTCCACACCTACCAAAACACACTACTGGCCATTTAATTAAATAACATGGCATGTGTGTGTACATTAACACGATGAGGAGGGAAGAGAGGACAAGGAGGTGACGGGGTGCTCACCTAACGTGGGACAGCCAGCATTTCCTTCTGAGCAGTTCGTCTGAGGGAGCAGGTACAGTAAGAACAGAGGCCCCGCCCTTTGCGGGGGTTCTGCCGGACCCTTTCTCCTTCTCGAGGCCTGAGATCATGAGCACGCATGAGGGGGCCTTACCCTACCCCACAGAACTCCTACCAGCTGGCAGTGACGGACCCCCTGCACGGCATGCCCAGGAGGGGCTCAAGGCACTCTGGCCACGCGGGCTCACAGCTCACGACTAATCGGGAGACTGTGAACAACTTCTTCTGGAAAAAGAAACTGCAGGAGGCAGCTCCCTGCAGTGGGAGATTTCCCCCATGGAACAGGCAGGAAGTGAACTGAGTCCCTCGACTGTCAGAGAAGAAACACAGCGCTGGTAACACGGTGGCTGTGAGAACAGATGTCTGGTTTTAGGGCAGGGTGGCCAGATTTAGCATATAAAAATACAGGACGCTTGGTTAAATGTGAATTTCAGATCAACAATGATTTTTAGAGTACATGTCTATCCATGCATATTTGGGACATACTTGTCCTAAAAAAATTATTCCTCTTTTCTCTGAAATTCGAATCTAACTGGCTGTCCTGTATTTTATGTGCAACTCCAATTTACAGGATTTGGTGGTGGTCTTCAGGATAAGATTTAATGAATAAGCCCGTGGAACAAAAACTAGTCATTATGTTACTTATTTTTTATTTGTATTTAATTATTTAAATTTGGTCTTTACTGAAAAAAGACCACAGAACAGTTTCTCAGAAGAACCTAAAATGTTCTAGAAAAGTAAAGGAACATTTAATCAGAACTCAACAGTGTGTTGAATTGTGGAAGGGACCCAAAAATCTGTCCCAATCATTCAGAACTGGGTGGGAAGGGGAGGCCAGAAAGAGGGCGGGAACTGGCATGTTCCTCCGGAACTCCCTCCCTCGTGCTGGGGACGAGGGCCCAGGAGGTTCAGGGACTGGGTCTCAGGTCACACTTCCAGGTGGTGGCAGAACTGTGCCCAGATCTCAGTACCTCAGTCTGTGGTTCCTCCTTTTTCTCTCAGGATCTCCTGACGGGACAGCAGGTGTCAGAGCGGGGTGCAAAGAGCAGAAACAGCACTGGGTTTAAAAGGGGTACAGTCTCTAAGGGATGACGATGGGGGAAAGTAAACAAAGAAAGCAGTCGAGGGTAAGAGCCTGTCTCCCCCCTCTCCTGAAGTTTCCTTAGTGTGAGGCTGGGATGCTGCCCTGCCTCCCACACCTGCCCAGGGCCTCCTCAGTTATGGCTTTGGGGCTCTCTGCCTGCACACCCAGCCCAGAAGGAGATTTCGAGAGGCTGTGTGCACTGGGTTAGACTCTGAAGAGAGGAGAAGGAGACAAAAGGGAATAATGTCTTTTTTTTTTTTTTTAACGTTTATTTATTTTTGAGACAGAGAGAGACAGAGCATGAATGGGGGAGGGTCTGAGAGAGAGGGAGACACAGAATCCAAAACAGGGTCCAGGCTCTGAGCGGTCAGCAGAGAGCCCGACGCAGGGCTCGAACTCACGGACGGCGAGATTGTGACCTGAGCTGAAGTCGGCCGCTTAACTGACTGAGCCACCCAGGCGCCCCAGGAATAATGTCTTTTTAAGGAAGCCACAAACTCCAGAGAAGATTTTGGCCTTACAGGGTAGGTGTAGGCTGGAAATTCACCCCGAAATTACCATGTAAGGGACACTTTGCAAAGTGTGAACTCTTCTTTTTTTATCCAGTTATCTCCAGAGGTAAAGTCGTCTGATTTTCAAGTATACTCCGTAAGAAGTATTTCAGGAATGCACAAAACCCGCACCACAACTCTGATCAATTAAATCTTCGATTATGAAGCAGCCACTTAGTTGGCTAAACAATGAGTTCAAAGAGCGTGCGCCTGCCTGCAGACAGCCAGAAGCAGAAATAAGGGTGGACGATACACACTAGTAGGTGAAAAAGCCAATCTGTAACTACATATACAAGGTCCTATCTATCTATCTATCTATACTCCCGCAAGAACGATACGTTGTTTACACGGATGAAATTATTTGATCATCACAATGCTTCTACGATGTAGGTACCCTTGTTTCTGTGTGACACGCAGGGAACAGAACACAAAGAACACACGTGCTCAGGCTCACCTGCCATAAGGGGTGGCCACGAACCCAGGAGGCACAGGTCCTGCGTCCAATCGAACGGCAGGGAAACTATTGTGTCATCTGCTTCCAGGCAGAACCTCTGGGGTTAGTTCAGTCCACAAAGGGTCTGGGCAAGTCAGGTGCCCGGCACACCTCCCGGACAGCCATAGAGGGCCGTGGGACCAGAAATCAGAGATTCAGTAAGAAGTGTCATGTGAGGTTATGCGAAGAAGCTCACGCCAATCATACCAGGAGCCAATCAAAAGAAGGGTCTCATTCCAGCTGGTCTGTCTTCATCCAGCCCCCTCCTGCCACAGACTGAGTCACAAGCCCACCTGTGCACTTCTGTTCTGTGCCTACTTCCCACGGGATCCTGACCCTTGGTTAACCACTGACCAGGGATTAATGGACTATCCTTGCTTTCCTGAGACTTAGCACTTCAGGTTGGGAGGAGTAAGAAGGCTAAGAAAGCTTTATGATAACATTGTATCCATAAGATGAAACTCCTAAAACTATTACTTTAAGTGCTGAAAAAGATTCCTATCTCAAGTCTGCAAAATCCAAGTGCTTAAGGAAAGATCCAATTAGAGGTGACTGAGAGACCATGAATTCATCTTACATGAACATATTAGAAACAATATTTTAAAAACACTCATTTTTAAGTAGTCCCAAAGCCATGCCATCATTTCCCTTGTGCACAGTGGAACTGAATTTGTTCCAGAAGGAGGGGCAGGATTATCCTTGCCACTTGAGGCAAAAACGTTCTCCATGGTGACCTCCCAAACACACTGTGGTTCATAGAAAACAATGGGAATTAAAAACAGAGGCAGAGGAGCGCCTGGGGGGCTCAGCTGGGTAAATGTCCGACTTCAGCTCAGGTCATGATCTCACGGTCCGTGAGTTCGAGCCCCGCATCAGGCTCTGTGCTGACAGCTCAGAGCCTGGAGCCTGCTTCGGATTGTTGTCTCCCTCTCTCTGCCCTTCCCCTGCTTGTGCTCTCTCTCTCAAAACTAAACATTAAAAAAATCAAAATAAATAAAAAAATAGCCACAGAAAGTCCAGTACAAATCAAATCAATTTGGGAAATCTATTTGATCACAGGTTTCCACAATGTGGCTGTCCTTTGTCACCTGTCTTTCCATGTGTGCATATGAGAATGCAGTCTCTTTCTGGGGATACTGCACTTAACACGCTGACAGGCTAACCCTCTCCAAGTTAATTAGATCATAATTATGTAGGTGCCCTGGGGCTCCCAGTGAGTGTTCTAGAGCCGCAGGAAGAGTAATTAATCCCACAACTGAATCTTCATACAGTGGAAGTCAGGACAAGAGCCCCGTTTTTGTTTTTTTTTTTTTTTTACACTAATGGTGACAAGACAGAGAGTCAATATTTTCAAAGCTCTGTTTCACCTGCACCCCGCCGGGACCCCCGGTCACCCTGGTGCTGTGGCCCCACGGGTCCCTGGGAAGGTTGGCTTTACCACACCCACTCTGAGCACAGGGACACTGAGGTCACAGGGCCTGCCCAGAGGTGAACCCCGTTCACTCGGACCGCAGAGCCTCTCCGTCGCCATCAGCTGCAGCGCAGGGCACACGTGTTACATGTTGACAAAGGTCAGAAGTGAGGCTAGAGACTGCACGCTGGAGGACAGCTTCTCTAGGGAATATTCAGGGTTGATGGTGTTTGAATTGGACTGGACTTGAAAGTCGGGGGTTGGCGTGGAGACCGGAGGCCCCGGGGGCATGGCTCACCGCACAGGAGGAGAATCGGCCCGGGAGGCAGGAACCTGACAGGTGAGGGGGAGGTGCCACGGAGGTTTCCTGCTTCAGAGAAGCAGGGCCCAGGCGGCACCCTGACTGGCCCACAGCCTGGCTGAAAGGTCGATTACAGGTCACAGGTCGTGGGAAGTCGGCCCTCGGGAAGAGGCAGCGAAGGACCCCGAGAAAGCGCCCACAGGGAGGCTCCGGGGACAGGCCTCGCTGCAGGAGTGGCTCCGTCAGGTTCCAGGGCCGCTTGGCTTTGGTTTCCGGAAGTCAAACGCGGAAAGAGGGGCAGGGGAGCTAAGTCCAGCACAAAACTTTTGGGGTCTGAAGACCTCCCTCAGCTCTGGGCCACCTGTGTCTTTGGATGGCAGGGGAGAGAGGCGAGGACGTGAGACAGCGTCACTGGCGGGCGGGCGGCCAAACCAGAGCGACAAGTGTGCAGCCCTGGGCTCTCCTGGGAGCGGCCTGGGCAGGGCACACGCGGGCACCTCCGGTGCATCCTGACCCCGGCAGCCAGCTGGGCGCCCCGACACGAATCCACGTGACCACGGGCCACGGTGATCAGCAGCACCACCCAGTTCTCTCTGAAACGTACGACTGCCAGCAGGTTCACGAGGACGTTTCCTTCATTTTCAGATGACCTCGTCAGAGAAAAGCACCCGAGATTACAGGTCAGGACAGAAGTGTCCCTTAAGAGGCCGCCGGACTGACTCCAGGGTCGGAGAACCGGTAAGTCTCCACGGAGCGCTTCCTGCATCCGAGGTGCCCCCCACCCCCCTCAGCCACGCCCCCACTCCTGATTCCACTCATGTTGCCTCATGGCACGTTTCCTCCACGAAAAGGTATGCCGAGGACCTCGGAAGGCAAGGTCACGGGCACCGCAGGGAGTGCCTACCGTTGTGCTCTTCTCCAGGAAAGAAAACTCAGCCCCCGAGTCCCACCACCCCCGATGCTCTGGGACCCGTGGACACAAGGTGACAGCCTCTGCTCTGATGGCTCCGTGACTGCAGGCCACCCTCCTGGGGGAAAGGGCTGTGGTTTGACCCAGGTGTTTGCTCCCCGTGTGTTTCAAGCTCCAGGCCACACGCAAAACGGCACGTTACTCAAACAGGGATTCTTGGACGAGCCCCCGTCCAAGAAGGTATAAGAGGCATAATATCACAATATTATTTCCAGGTTACTTTTCTAGGGGGGATAGTCGATTTGTCCTAAAGCCCAGAAGTTACTACGTGAAAATGTGTATGTGCCCCTGGAGCAAGTTACGTGAACGCCTCAAAGCCAAGTTTCTGAACCATGAAGATGCTCCAGATGAGACTTCGTGGCGGGGTAGCCGGCGAGGGGCAGTGGGCACGTGCTAGTCTCTGCCCTCGGCCTCCGGGAGGGGCCTCCGCCAGAGGGCTCTAACCTTGGTGCCCCTTGAACAGAAGGGTCTGAAACGAGGGCCCCGGGCGCCAGGTGGGACGTGGCTGGCTGAACACAGGTGGTGCCTCCCAACATCAGCCCATTGCGATCGCACGTGGGGGGCTGACTGTGCCCAACAGGAGAGTTTCGTCTGTGTCCCCAGCCCCCATCTCCTGGATGCCGGCCACCCTACTCCCCAAACTGTGCTCAGCAGGCACAGCCCAACATCCATGGGGCACAAGCCCTGTTGGGAATGCCCATGAGAGTCGGGGTGGTCCTCTCCAGGCTGGCTGGCGCGTGCACGGGCGGCCCCTCAGTCTCCACAAGCCCGCTCCCAACACACCCACACGACGACTCTGTGTTCCTCCAGGAGCACGCCCAGGCCACCAGCTGTGACCATGAACTCCATTCTTCCCACTGTTGTACAGCACGAGGACACACATTCGTAGGCAAGGGAAGGAGACACGCAGCCTCTGGCCATCACCACACATCCATCGGCCCCCACTGGTCATTTATGGGTCACACCCGTATGAGGTCTACACTCACTGGTCCCAGTGCAACAATGACCGGGCATGTCCGTTGTTACCAAAAAGAAACCGTCTATTTGAGGGGGAGTCTGTAGGAAAGACAGCGCATCCTCCTCCTGGCTGGGGAGGAAATTCTCGGGAAGGTCCTCACCTTGCTTCCACGCCCCCCACTGCCCCCTCCCCGTCTGAGGCAAACTTACAAAGGACCCCCTTTCATTTCTGCTCAAGGCTGCTTGGGAAGCTGCACAGAAGGTAACTTCAGTCCTGTTTTAATTTTCCACAGAAACGTCTTCACAAAAAATTACAATTCAGGTAAAGAAACGTGGGCGGAGCACTGGGGACTTGAAAAGGTGTGACTCTGTCCCCAGCCAGAATGGTAAAGGAAGAGCAGCATGTGTGGTCACCCCCCCCCCCCCGCCCCCACCCCCGCTGCAGACCTCAGGGTCCAGGCACAGAGTCGCCTGCCCCGCGGGAACAGAGCACAAGTGGAGGGATGCCGCGGCTCAGGCTGGCCCAGCTCTCCTGCCTGGCCCGGGGCCACCATGCTCAGATAGGACGGACACCGAGCTCCTTCCCCCCTCGACAGCCCTGCACGCGGGGCCATCAAGACACAACCCGGAAGCACATCGTACCTGTCGTGCCTCAGAGCTCGCATGTCAACGTACACGGTGGTTGGGTCAGGTCCCGAGGTCCCCTGCAAGCAAGGAGACGGTGCGGTTAGCTCAAGTTTGTGCGGGAGGAACTGGGGCTGTGCTTCCTACCAGTTAGCAAGCATTTCTTTGCTAAAATCTCAAACTAAAAGCACTAAATGCACAATTCCCTCCAAGATGCCTGCTAACTTCCAGTCTGATAACCTCACTTCTGAAAGGAACATCTTACTAGGATTATGCTGGACTTTCACACAGCTGAACTATCAGTCACATTTACAAAAATAAGAAGGAAAAGACACGTGCCACACGTCTTGCCCAACGGAAAAGGGCTGGAACTGCCCAGACGTCTGGCTAGCAGGCTGTCAGGGATAGGAAGCCTCGTTTGCTGAGAAGTTCCTACCACAGGCACCCCAAAAGAGGCATTTTTAGAGGTCAGGATGTTGAAGCAGAACACATGACATGAACTCACAGCTCGAGAAGGAAACCCTGCTTGTGCCTTGGCTCTCCTCCAGCAGAGGGAGGTCATCTTTGTCTGGGACATAGGTCAGGGAGGCCGTGTGTGTGTGTGTCAACAGCCCAGTGAGCCCGGGAGCACCCTGTGAACTGAGCTATCTAACACAGGGGGGTCCACAGATCTTCTCTCGGCACCGTGAATCCCTCCACAACATGCTGGGTTGACTTCTCACCAGCGATTTCTATGTAAGAGCTACGTAATCAAAGCTATATTACAAACCCAAATTCTACCTCTGTTTTCTTGGGAAGGCAATGTGATACCTTGGGTAGAAAAAGATGGGGCCCGAAACACGTTTCCAAAAAGTGCCACAGCCCTCACAACTTATTTGAAGAAGTATGCTAAAATTCCCCAGCGGCAAATCTTAACCATGTGCCGCACAACACTAAGGTAAAGACACCTCCGTTAAAACGTGCTGCTCCTGCCCCTCCTGGTCACGGTCTCCCCCCGCGGACATGGGGAGCAGCACACGCAGCCGGCCTCGGCAGGAGCTTCCACCCCGTGTGATGCAGACCTGGGACTCCCCGGGGGAGCCGTGTCACAGACCGGCGCTGGGTGGGGAAGGGCTCTGACGTTCTGAGTAATGCAGAACACAGTGCCACCGAAGGCCGATTCAGAAGCAAACAAGTCAGGAAACGGGTCACTAAACACAGGAAGTGGAGCAAAACGGACAGAACCCCCAAACCGCAGGGAAACCACTGACTGTGCACACGGAAGTGTCTGTCGCGAGTGCGCGACGTTCGAAGAGGTCAGGGAGAGCAGGTCATGCCGGGTGCCAGTCCTCCGCCCGCGGCCCGCACACCCCAGCCAGGCTCCGCACTCCACTTCTGGTCTGTCCCACTGCTGGAAGCTGACCAGACGGCGGGGAGGGGGGCACTGGTGTGGACGTACAGGAAGGTCCCCTACCTGCTCGGCCGCCTTCCACAGCCTGTGGGGCTACAGCAGCAGGGCGGGAACAAGAAGAAAGGAGAGAACGCCACACCAACAGGACCACAGGGAAGCGACACACAGACACGCAGACAGAACAACCCAACAATTAAAATGGGATGAGGAAGGGGGGGTGGGGAGGAGAACGCAAAAAGCAGGGAACAAAGTAAAAAGAAGATCAAAAACAATGTCAAATATGGAAATCGTTAAAATCAATCACTGTACCATTAAAGGCTAAAGGAAAAAAAAAGAAAAAAATCTTAGATGTCAACATACCCACAGAGCAACGGAAGAGAGCCACAGAATGACTGACTGATCATGGACACACAGACCCGAGTAGTTTCTTTCATACATGAGGTCGATGGTATTACCAGACAGTTTAATTTTATGGTGCTCTAAGCTTCTTTTCTTTTCTGAGGCAATTGGAAATATGAATCTTACTGGCCCAATCTGTTGAACGTTCCCTCACTGAAACACAGTTGCCCCTTGAACAGCACGGGTCTAAACTAAGCAGGGTAGCTTCCATGCGGGCTGCTTCAGAGAAATACAGGGCAGTGCTGCTAATGTATTTCCTTTCCCCTCATGAACGCTTTTGCTTCTCTAGCTTGCTTTACTGCAAGAATACGGTATATAATACCCATAACACACAAAATAGGTGTTAATTGGCTGTCTATGGTATCACCAAGGCTTCTGGTCAACAGCAGGCTATTAGTAAATTTGGGGGGAGTCCGAAGTTCTGTGAATTTTCCACTGTGCGGGGGTCTGCACCCCTAAGCCCCCACGTTGTTCAAGGTCCACTGCAGCCCTAAGTCTCCTAAGACAATCACGAAGGAGAGCCTGGACACGTTTACATCTAAAATCAGGGTGCCTAGCCCTGCTCATCCACAAGGCAGGATGCAAGAGGCCAAAGTACGCTTGAAGCATGAAGGAACCAAGCACCAGGCTTGCACAGGGTCCAGGTCAGCTGTCTGATGAGGGTTTTCCCAGGACCCTGGGGCAACCCCTCAAAGACACTGCCTTCCATTTGTCTCTCATCTTCCATGATTTTGGTGCCTGCCTCTACCCCTTTTAAATGAGCTACACTGGCATGACAGAAACACTCCAGAAAGCGCCTAGAGTCAGCTCCCGGAGTGCCACGTGTTTCCCCAGGTGACCGAGGGGTCTGATCCGATGTGCCCAGAAGCACAGAGTGGACACCATCCCACGAGCACTGCGCTGACGTACAGCCACTGGCGCCAACCCCACCCCGCAACCACCACTTCTGGCCGGACTCCATGACAGCAGCGATAAAAAGTAGTCATCAGCTGGGTTTCCTGGGCTGTGGGCAGTGGCACACAAAGCCAGACTGGAAAGCTATCACCGCTCAACACGGAGGCGGGGCGAGCCTAGAAAAACAGCAACGGTTCCAGGTTTAAAACAAGGGCTCCCTGCTCCTGTCACTGCCTCCCACCGGTATCTACGGCTGCTGCCTTCTTGACAGGGAGCTGACGTAGGACACGAAGAAAGAACCAGGTAAAGGCATGTGCGCTTCAAAGGAACCCAGGACTTGGGATCTATTCCAGCCGAATGCAATGTTTTAAATAAATCCCTTCACGATTCCTTGAATCGCAAACATATTTTTTTTTATTCTCAAGTTAGTGAACATACAGTGCAGTCTTGGCTTCAGGAGGAGAACCCAGTGATTCACCTCTTACGTATGACACCCAGTGCTCACCCCAGCAAGTGCCCTCCTTCATGCCCATCACCGAGTTAGCCCATCCCTCACCCCCCCATCAACCCCAAGTTTGTTCTCCGTATTTAAGAGTCTAACTGGAGCAAAATAAGCCCATATTCCCTCTAAATTATTTTAATTCACAGATTTTGTTGCGATGGCTCAAGGCAGTATTTCGGAGAACAATACATATGACTAGGAATGAATTTTCCAACTTGTATAAGCACAGAGGGAACAACTCAGCACCAGGAGCAAAAGCGGTGTACTACATCAACGAGGGCTATGGGAAGGAATAGGTAAAGGGTTAGTATATAGGGGTTTCCAAACTTCAAAAGCCCTAAGGTACACAACTTCGAGATTTCAAGATACGTATGAGGGACTGTACATCTAGCAAAGTTTCCTCACTGCCACAAAATTAATTTCACTTTGCCAAAGGATGCAAGCTGGAGCTTTAAGGAGATCCCAAATGGGTAAAAGTGCCCTCAAGAATTTAGAGATCATCAAGCAGAAAGCACCAGCAGGAAAGAAAATGCACCCATTCCAATCGAGCTTATTCAGAAATGAAAACAAAGCATGTTTAAATCTTAAGTTATATTAATCAGGAAAAAGGACTCACTCTAAGGTTCCACTGTACAATAGACATGTCATGTACAGACATATTCATACTAAAAATCATTTTTTCTAGAGGTACAGTTATCAGTCAGGCATTAAGCACTAATTGAACAAATGAGTTCTATCTCAATGTCAGCTAAAGATATACAGACTCACACCCTGAACAAAACCCGAACAAGGAACTTACTTTGAATGCTTCAGCCAGGCAGCGCTTAACTGATAAGCAACTCACACACCACAGTTAGCACAATCTAATATTAGCACACAGCCCCTTAAAGCTGAAAGTAATAAATTCCTTAAAGCCTAAGGAATAAATTGCTCACTGGAAATGTGTGGAACAGTCACAATTCCAAAGCACTGATGTTGGGCATATCTACTGTGCTGCGTGTCGGAGGAAGTTTTCCATAAACGGAGGTCATGGAAGGCAGGTTCCCGGCGTGGGTTCCGGGGAGCATGCAGGGGCATCTGAGCACAGCACAGGGGCTCATCATGGCCACTCTGCCAGCTGCATTTGGAGTAGGGTTCCTGCCTGCAGGACCCCAGCCAGGATGTTTGGCCCTCCAAGCAAATCTGTGTATTAACAGTGATTTCTTCAACATTTTAATTGAGGTATAATTTACACAGAACAAAATACACAGGTTTTTTTCATATTTGGTTACGTGAATTCTGACAACTGTAATACACCCCTGTAACTACCACCCCAGGCAGTGTATACAAATTCCCTCACTCCATACCCTGAGAGGCTGCAGCTTTGAGATTTCTAACACCAGAGACTAGTTTAACCTGTCATTGGACTTCATACAAAGTAATACAGTGTGCACTGAGTCTTGCTTCTTTCACTGAACATGAGGATTCTGGAATCCTCCATTGCACCAGCAGCTCACTCCTCCAAGTTCTGGGCGACGTATCACGTGAGTGTGTCCTCTATCACACATTCTTGTATCCTACTACCGCTGAACATTTGGGTTATTTCCAGTTCCGGGCTGTCATGAAAAAGCTTATACAAATGTATTTGTACAAATATGTTTGTAGACGTGTTTTAGTATCTTTTGGGCGCGCACGGAGACATGCTGGCTCACGGGGCTGAAATGCACTTATAAAAATCGCTCGATGTGTCTCCAACCAGCAATGAATAAGGATTCTAGTTGGTTCGCAGCTTTACCAACATTTAGTGCTGTCAGCCTTTTGGATTTTAATTATTCTAGGAGGTGAGAAATGGAATCACCAATTTTTTTTTTTTTTTTGGTAGTGAAAAATCACAATTTCAATTGAATACGGCATGTTATGCTTTGACTCGTTTCCTTTTTCTTCGAGGTAGGAAGGACTTCAGGAATTACACAGAGTATGGAATGCTTCCCAGATCCACAGGTCACCCCGCAGGGGCTGTGCTCACCGGTTTGGTATTGTCCTGATTTTAGAGCATGTGCTGTCTACATAAGCACACCACGGGGTTGTAATCCGCACTTTCCTGATGACTACAGATGCTGACCATGTTCTATGCACTCATTGGTCCTTTGTACAGCTCCTTCTGTGAAGTGCTCATTTGAGCCTTTTGCTGCTTATTTTAATAGGTTTCCTTTTTGTTGTTGTAGTTTTTAAAATATATAAACACAAGTCCTTTGTCAGATATGTTATTACAAATACACTTTCCCAGTCTGTATTTCTTCTATTAATTTTCTTTAATATATTAAAATTAATTTTAACTTTGATAAAGTCCAGTAAATTTCCTTTTATGCTTAGTGTTTTGTGCCCCAAGAAATCTTTCTATATCCCACATCATAGTCTTTTTGTATCTCCTTGAAGCGTTATTCTAATTTTTAAACATTTATTCATTTTTGAGAGAGCCTGAGTGGGGGAGGGGCAGAGAGAGACAGAATTCGGAACAGGCTCCAGGCTCTGCACTGTCAGCACAGAGCCCAATGTGGGGCTCGAACTCACTAACTGTGACTTGACCCAAAGTCGGATGCCTAATCAACTGAGCCACTCAGGCGCCCCTGGAAGCTGTGTTCTACAAGTTTCATTACGGACGTTCATGTCTATGATCCACCTAGAGCTGAATTTCATGTATTGTCCGAGAAAGGGATTGAGGTTACTCATACCCATATAAATCTTCAGTCGTTCCAGGGCCATTGGTCAAAAAACCTTTTCTTTCCCTATTCAGTGGACTTGGTAACATGGTGGGTCTATTTCTGGATTCTTTTTTTTTTTTTTTTTTCAGGTTACTTTGTTTTTGTTGTTTTGCTTTTCCCTACAGGTCTCCCTCGATGCCACTATCACATTGTGTCGATCACCACAGCTTTAGAGCGAGTTTTGAAATCAGATAGGTAAGTCCTTCCAACACTGTTCTTTTTCAAGACTGGTTATCCTGTTTTGCAATTCTGTAACAGCTTTAGAACCATTTTGTCACTTTCTTCAGGAAAGCCTTCTTAGATTTTGATGAGACTGATCAATTTTGGAGGGCAAAAAGTCATCTTAAAAATACTGAGTCTCCCACCCCATGAATATGGCGCATCCATTCATTTATTAGAATTTCATTTCTTCCAGCAATACTTTGTGATTTTAGTGTACACCTTTAAGTGTGCCTTTCATTCTTAAGTACTTGCGGTTTTGGGTATTACTATAAATGGCATTTTAAAAATTTCATTCTCTGGTTGTTCATTGCCACTCTATAGAAATACTGTATTTTTGTTGTATTTTAAATGCAGTATAGTTAACATATAGTGTTATATTAGTTTCAGGTGTACAATACAGTGATTCAACAGTTTCACACAATACCTGGTGCCCATCACAAGTGCATCCTTAATCCCCGTCACCCACCCCCACCTCCCCTCTGATAACCGTCAGACGCTCTCTCTATAGTTAAGAGTCAGTGTTTTGGGGGGAACCTGGGTGGCTCAGTCAGTTAAGGGTCTGACTCTTGATTTTCGCGCAGGTTGTGATTTCAGGTTGATGGGATCGAGCCCTGAGTCAGGCTCTGCACTGAGCACAGAGATTGCTTGAGATCCTCTCTCTCCCTGCTATCCCTCCCCTGCACTCTTTCTCTCTCTCAAAATAAAATTCTGTGTTCTGGGTTGTCTTTTCCCTCCCCTCGCCATGTTAGTTTGTTTCTTAAATTCCACATATGGATGAAATCGTATGGTATGTGTCTTTCACTGACTTATTTCAGTTAGAATACCCTCCAGGATCCAACCATGTTGCTGCAAATGTCAAGATTTCATTCCTTTTTATGGCTAGTATTCCACTGTGTGTGTGTATGTACATATATACCACATATTATCTTCTTTATTCATCTACTAACGGACACTTGAGCTGTTCCCATATTTTGGCTACTGTAAATAACACTGCCATAAACATCAGGACGCATAGAAATACAATTTTTTATGTCTAAACTTAAAAAGATTATTTTTTAATTTACATCCAAGTTAGTTACCGTACAGGGCAACAATGATTTCAGGAGTAGATTCCTTAATGCCCCTTACCCATTTAGCCCATCCCCCCTCCCACAACCCCTCTAGCAACTCTCTGCTTGTTCTCTGTATTTAAGAGTCTCTTGTGTTTTGTCCCCCTCCCTATTTTATATTATTTTTGCTTCCCTTCCCTTATGTTCATCTGTTTTGTCTCTTAAAGTCCTTATATGAGTGAACTCATATATCTGTCCTTCTCTAATTTCACTTAGCATAACACCTTCTAGTTCCATCCACATAGACGCAAATGGCAAGTTTCATTCTTTTTGATTGCCGAGTAGTACCCCATTGTGTGTGTGTGTGTGTGTGTGTGTGTGTGTGTATACATATCACATCTTCATCCGTCAATGGACATGTGGGCTCTTTCCATACTTTGGCTATTGTTGATAGTGCTGCTATAAACATGGGGGTGCGTGTGTCCCTTTGAAACAGCACACTGCATCCTGTGGATAAATGCCTAGTAGTGCAATTACTGGGTCATAGAGTAGTTCTATTTTTAGTTTTTCGAGGAACCTCCAGACAGTTTTCCAGAGTGGCTGCACTAGCTTGCATTCCCACCAACAATGCAAAAGAGATCCTCTTTCTCCACATCCTTGCCAACATCTGTTGTTGCCTGAGTTGTTAATGTTGCCATTCTGACAGATGTGAGGTAGTATCTCATTGTGGTTTTGATGTGTATTTCCCTGATGATGAATGATGTTCAGCATTTTTTCATGTGTCAGTTGGCCACCTGGATGTCTTCTTTAGAGAAGTGTCTATTCATGTCTTTTGACTATTTCTTCACCGGATTATTTGTTTTTTGGGTGTTTGATAAGTTCTTTATAGATTTTGGCTACTAACCCTTTATCTGATATGTTGTTTTATCAGATATGTCTTCTCCCATTTCATTGGTTGCCTTTTAGTTTCGCTGGTTGTTTCCTTCGCTGTGCAGAAGCTTTTTACTTTGACGAGGTCCCAATAGTTCATTTTTACTTTGTTTTCCCTTGCCTCTGGAGATGTGTTGAATAAGAAATTGCTGTGGCCAAGGTCAAAGAGGTTTTTGACTGCTTTCTCCTCAAGGATTTTGATGGCTTCCCATCTTACATTTAGGTCTTTCATCCATTTTGAGTTATTTTTGTGTATGGTGTAAGAAAGTGGTCCAGGTTCATTTTTCTGCACGTTGCTGTCCAGTTTTCCCAGCACCACTTTCTGAAGAGACTGTCTTTATTCCATTTGATATTAGTTCCTGCTTTATCAAAGATTAGTTGGTCATACATTTGTGGGTCCATTTCTGGGTTCTCTATTCTGTTCCATTGATCTGAGTGTCTGCTTCGGTGCCATGTATAAATTTTATTTTGTGTCTTTGTAACTTCACACACTAGCAATTGTAGTTTTGTAGTTCCATGGGAGTTTTTACATTCACTATCCAGCAGTCTGAAAAAAAACAAACTTTAGCTCTCCACTTCCAGGGTTTGGGTTTTTTATGCCTTATCACATTGGCTAGGACTTCTAATACAATGCTAACGTTCCTGATTTTAGGGGAAAAGCTCTCAAAGTGGACCACTGAGTATGAGGTTCCAGCTTTTTTATGTTTTAGCTCAGATTGAATAATTTTCTCAGATTGTCTTCCTAGTTATCCCATGAATGAGCACTGAATTCTATCAAACGCATTTCCTGCATCTATGGATACATCATACTATATTATTTTTCTCCTTCATTCTGTTAATATGAATCACACTGTTTTTAAATGATAAAGCAACTGTGTATTCCTGAGCTACAACATGTTTGGTTAGGATGCACTTTTAACTTAAAAAAAATGCTTATTTTGAGAGAGAGGGAGGGAGAGAACGAACAGGGGAAGGGGGGAGAGAGAGAATGAATATCCCAGACTCCAAACTCAGCACAGAGCCCAATGTGGGGCCCATGACCCAAGCCAAAATCAAGAGTTGGATGCTAGACTGACTGAGCAACCCAGGTACTCCTGATGTACTACTCTTTGTATATGTTGCTGCATTTAATATGCTAGTATTTTGTTGAGAATTTCTTTCATGTGGGATACTGGCCTGGATTTTACTTTCTGGGAATTTTTTTTAATGTTTGTTTATTCTTGAGAGACAAAGTGAGACAGAGCATGAGCGGGGGAGGGGCGGTGAGAGAGGGAGACACAGAATCTGAAGCAGACTCCAGGCTCTGAGCTGTCAGCACAGAACCTGATGCAGGGCTCAAACCCATGGACTACAAGATCATGACCTGAGCTGAAGTTGGATACCTAACCAACGGAGTCACCCAGGCACCCCACTTTGAGAATTTTTGTCAGATACTGGTATTTAGGTTATGCTCCTTTCATAAAACATGTTGGACAGTGTTCCATTTTCTTCTTTTCTGAACAAGTTTTTCTAGGATTGGTATTTTTTCTGTGAAATCATCTGAGCCTAGACATTCTTTTTTTCTCTCTCTCTCTCTCCTGTCAAGGTTTTGGATTGTAGATTCACTTTCTTTCTTGTATATACTAAATTACCTTCTTATAATTACCTTCTCCATCCCTGCAGTATTCTCTGTTTTGAAATTAATATTGCTAGATAATCACATAGCCACTTCAGCTCTCCTTTAAGGTTAGTATGGTACAACTTTTCTGTCCTTTTCCCTTTAATCTATTTGTGTTTAAAACGTGTTTGTCTCTCTGCCAAAAATAAATAAGCATTAAAAAATTTTTTTAAAAAAGGGAGCACCTGGGTGGCTCAGTTGGTTGAGCATCAGACTTTGGCTCAGGTCATGATCTCGCAGTCTGTGATTTCGAGCCCCGCGGCGGGCTCTGTGCTGACAGCTCAGAGCCTGGAGCCTGCTTCCGATTCTGTGTCTCCCTCTCTCTCTGACCTTCCCCCACTCATGCTCTCTCTGTCAAAAATAAATAAACATTAAAAAAAATTTAAAACGTGTTTGTTGTAGGCTACATATAGCTAGGTTTTGCTCTTTAAAAATCCAATATCATGATCTCTGCATCTTACTTGGGGTGTTTAGACCATTTATATTTATTGAATCACTAACGTGGTCAAGTTTAAATCCATCTTTTTTTATTAATTCCATCTATATTTTTGCCCTTCTTTTCAGACTTGTTTTGTATTTAGTATTGCTTTATAGGTGCATTTTATCTCCCTTGTTGGCTTATTAGTTTATTACCTGCTTAAAGAAAACAAAATTCATGGTCACTTTTGGGTTTATGGCACACACCTTTACCACAGCCTACCTTCAAGTGATATTATGCCACTTTATGTATGGTATAGAAACCCTGTGACCTTATACTTCCATTTCTCCCTTCCCAACCTCTGGACAGTTGTCATACTGATTTTCACATATGATAAATTACCATTTCTGTATAAGCCATCGATAATCTTCTAAAGAGATTTAAGCAGTGCTAAAAGTCTTATATGTTTACCAATGCAGCTGCCATTTCCAACACTACTCATTTGTTGTACGGATCCATATTTCAATCTGGTATCATTTCTTTTCTGAAAGGATTTTAATATGTCTTCCTGCGTGGGGATGCTGATGGTAAGTCCTCAGCTTTTTTTCCTGTGGCTAAAAAAAGTAGTTAGCCTGTGTTCTTGAAAGATATACCCACTGAGTGTAAAATTCTAGGTTCATAGTTCTTTTCTTTCTGTAAAGATGTCCTCTACTGTCTTTTTCACATCATTTCCGATAAGGAATATGAAATGATCCCTATCATTGTTCCTTTGTACGCAACTTGCCTTTTCCCCCCATCTGGAGGCTTTTAAGATATTCCCTGTAACACTGGTTTTGAGCAACGTAAGCAGTTTCCTTCATGTTATATTGGAGGTAGCTGAGCTTTGAGATTTGTTCCATCAAAATTAAAATAGTTCTTCATATATTTTTTTCTGGGTACAGACTCCTTCTTCCTCTTTTGGGGACTCCAAGCTTTTTATATTAAGTCACCTAAAATTATCCCACAGTTCACTGATGTTCTTACCATTAATTTTTTTCTATGTTTTATTTTGCAAAGTTTCCATTGCTATGTCTTCAAGTTCACCAATACTTTCTTCTGCCATCGATTCCATCATTATATTTTTCATCCCAAATATTGTAGTTTTCCTTTCTAGAAGTTCAATTGGCTTTTTCCCCCTCTTTAACATTCCATGACTCTTCTTAACTTTTTGAATATCTGGAACATAGTTAAAATAACTCTTTTAGTGTCCTTGTCTGTAAATTTAACATCTGCATCAGTTTACTTCAGTTTTGATTGACTATTCTCTCTCCTCACTGTGGTATTTACCTGTTTTGTGTAATTTTTAATAGTATATCAGACATTTATTAAATTTGACCTTCCTGGGTGCTGGGTATTTTTTTTAATCCCTATAAATCTTCTTGAGCTTTGTTCTAAGTTAAATTACTTGGAAAGAGCTTGATCTTCCTGGTTCTTGCTTTAAATATCTGTTAGGTGGGACCTGACCAGTGCCTCATGAATTATGAGATTCTCAGTGTAGCTGCTGGGAACAAGCAGTATTCACTACAGTCCTTTTGGCTGGTTCTTTCATGGTTTTGAGTACTTTTATAACAGGATTGATGCTGATTGGTGTTCAGAGGGATACTTGAGGATGCTCTACAAACACTTGAGGCAGGTCCTCTGTGAATCCCCAGAGCTCTCCGTGTCTCTCTCCTCTGCAGCACCCTGTCCTGTTACCTGTAGCCACCTTTGTCTCCTCAGACTCAGCTCCATCTCTCCACTCAAAGAGCTCACCAGGCTCTGTCTTCCCTCAGCCCTTGTCTATTGTGCCCTGGAAGCTGTCTCAAACCAGTGACCTGGAGAAATCACAGGGCTAACCTTGCTTCTCTCAAGGCTTTTCCTTCTTTGTTCCCTGGTATCTAGTGTCATGCTTCGTGTATTTGACCATTGTTTGCTTGTTTCAGGAGAGAGGATACATCTGGACCCTGCTATTCCATCTTGGCCAATAGAAGAAATCCCCATCCCTATTACATGTACTTTCCCCCCTCCCTCACTCCTGATCTCTCAGATATATTTAGGTATAATCTGCATGCAATAAAATTCATCCTTAAGTTTACAGGTTGATTGAGTTTAGCCAAGATATAGTCATGTAACCACCATCACAGGACACAGAAAAGTTTCATCACCCCAAAAGTCCCTCCTGCCTCTCTGCAGTAAATTCCTTCCCCTGGCCCTCAACACCTGGCAACACTGATCTGATAGTTGTGCCTACAGTTTTGCCTTATCCAGGATATCATGTAAACACACTCAAACTCATACAGTATGCAGACCTCTGTGTCTGGCTTCCCTCACCCAGAAAATTGTTCATGAGGTCCATGCTGTTCCCTGCAGGAGTCTATTCCTCCCATTCAATAATAGAACAATGACAGTAATGATGATGATGATGATGATGATGATGATATGTTGCTGCATAAACAGACTACAACCTGCCCCTTTTCCTCAGGTAATAGATATGTAGCTGTTTCCAGGTCTTGATGATTATGAACGAAGCTGCTATACACGTTGTGTGTAAGCCCTGAAGAGGATGTACACTGTCACTCCTCTTGGGTGAACATCCAGGAGAGAACTGCTGGGTCATATGGGAAGTCCATGTGCAACCATACAAGAAACTTACAAACTGTTCTCCAAAGTTGCTGCACTGTCCCACACCCCAACCGTGATGCACAAAGACTTCAAAAATTGCCCCAGCCCTTGCCAGCACGTGATATTATTCTCTCTTCTCCTAGTGATCAGTATTGGTAGCAGTTTGCCAAATTTATTTTTGTAAAGAATCAATTTTTAATTGTACTGAGTTTTCCATTTGTCTGTTTTCTATTTAATTCATTTCCACATTTTTATTTTCTGTTTTCAACTTTGGGTTTTAATTTTTTTCTCTTCCCTAGAGTTTTTAAGGTAGAAGCTTAAATAGATTTTAAACTCTCCTCTTCCCTAACACAAACATTTACTGCTGAACACTTCTTTAGGTGCAACCAACAAAATTTGTATATTTTCATTAACAATCCTTTTAAAGTGTTTCCTAATTTTTCGCATGACTTCTCTAATTCATGGCTTATTCATAAGTGTGCTAATTTCCAAATATTTCAGGATTTTCTGGCCATCTTCCTATTATTGATTACTAGTTCAATTACATCACAGAGAATATACTCAGTGATTACAGTCTTTTAATATTCATTGAAAATTGTTCTCTAGTCTTTCTCGGAGAATTTTTCAGGTTTGAAAGAAATGTCAACTCCACAGATGCGGGTGTCTGAGTCTGCTTGGGCTGCCATAACAAAATACCACAGACTGTGTGCCTTAACAGAAACTTATTTCCTCATGGTTCTGGAAGCTACAAGTCAGAGACCAAGGAACCGGCAAGGTTGTGTTCTGGTGAGTGCGCTCTTCCAGACTTGCTGACAGCTGCCTTCTTGCTGTGTTCACGTGGCTTTTCCTCACTGTGTGTGCAGGAGGGTGTAAGCCCTGAGTTCCCTCCCTCTTGTAAGGACACCGACCCTATTAGATTAACTCCCCACCTCTAATGACCTCCTTCAGCCTTTATTACCTTTTGCGGGCCCTCTGTTTAAAGTCATAACGGGGTTAAGGCTTTAACATGTGAATTTTGTGGGGTTACAATCCAGTCCATAGAAGTTGAGTACAGTGTTCTTAAACTTCCGTTACATGTTAGGCCACAGTGTTGTTAAAATCTTCTACGTGCTGATTTTTAATGGGAGAGAGATGTAAAGTCTTCAATTATGACTCTGAATTTATCTCCCTTCCCTCTGAATTCTGTCAGTTTTGTTTCACGTATTTTGAAGCTCAGTTTTTGGGTGCATATGCATTTAGGATTTTCGTTTTACTGGTGAATTGACCCTTTAACTATCACGAAATGGACACCTGTTCACTTTTTGGTAACCTTTATGTCTAACACATTGTTTTTTGTTTTGTTTTAAATTCAAGTTAGTTAACATACAGTGTGGTATCTGGTTTCTGGAGTAGAACCCAGTGATCATCTCCTACATATGACACCCAGTGCTCATCCCAGCAAGTGCCCTTCTTAGCACCCATCACCCATTTAGCCCATCCTTCCACCCACCTCCCCTCCAGCAACCCTGGGTTTGTTCTCTGTAGTTAAGCGTCCCTTACGGTTTGCTTCCCTCTCTGTTATTATCTTGTTTTTCCTTCCCTCCCCCTCTTCCTGCACCCCCCCCCCCCACCATGTTCATCTGTTTTGTTTCGTCTTTCGCAGACTTTGTGTTTACTTTCAATCTGTCAATACCCTCAAAGTTACGGTGTGCTTCTTGGAACTACATACAGCTCAATCTTTTTAGCCTGACAATCTCTGCCTTTTAACTGGCCTACTTAATTTACATTTAATGTAACTGTTGATGTAACTGTTTCCTGGTCCCTTTTGTTTTTGTTCCTCCTTTCTTCCTTCCCCCCGCCCCCCAACCGGCACAGAGTATTTTGGGTATAGCGTTTTATCTGCTCTATTGACCACTTTTAGATGTTGAGGTAGACATTAAAAGTTGCATAATTTATCACAACCCACCTTCACATAAGATTGCGTTATGACAATGAACAGCAGCGTATTTCTGTCTGCCTCCCTGCCTGCCCCGAGGTTTGTTGCCCCATGTGCTGCTTCTACTCAGGCTCAGAGGCCTCAACTGTCTTTTTGTGCATTGGGTAGTTAATAGTCTTTAAAGAAATGTAAGGTGTTTACATATCTATCCAGTGATAGAAAAAAGATCAAACATTTACCTGTGTTTACCTTTCCAAGCATTCTTCCCTTCCTCCTAGGAGGAGGTCTGAGCTGCCTCGTGTGATTGCTCTACCTGAGCACCTCAGCCACACTTTGCTGAGATGATGTCCCTCCGCTTTGCGCTGTCTACAGAATCTGTTTTCTTCCCAAGAGGCACTTTCACTGGATAAACGGTTTTAGCACTTTAAAGATAGCACTCCACTGGATTCTGACTTGTATTGTTTCTGTCTTTTCTTGTCCTTTGTGCATTTTATAGCTGCTTTAACACCATCTCTAATGTTGGCATTTGATGAGGATGCGACCAGGTGTGTTTTTACTTACTTGGAGCTCACGGAGATGTTGAGTCTGTAGGTTGACACCTCTCATCAGTCCTCACCATTATGTATTCAAACTGCTCTTTGTCCCATTTCCCTCCCCTGCTGGGATCAGACTACATGGAGTCAGACAACCTGAGGTCACCCCAGAGATCTCAGAGACCGGTCCATTTTGTATCTTTCCTTTTCTCCTTGTCTTTCAACTTGGGAGAGTGTCTACTGATTGGACCTGAAGTTTACTCACTGGCCCTCTCCCCTGCTGCTGGAACCATATGGAATCTTCTGTTCCTATGTCTGCAGCTTACATTTCTAGCATTTCCATTTGCTTTTTTGTAGTTTCTGTCTTTTGGTGATCTCTTCACGCCAGGTGTATACCTTTTCAATTAGATCCTTTAACATACATTTCATAGTTATTTTAGAGCTGCTGGTAATTCCAGCATGTCTGCTCTACTGACCATTTCTTCTTATGGCCACATACTAGATTTCCTTTTCTTTCTGTATGTCTTTTGGTTTTTTACTGTAAGGCAAGCATTGCATTCAAAAGACCAGTGGAGACTGAAGTAACAAACATGCTACTCCTGGAAAGGGCACACTCTTCTCTGACCTCGTCTGGGTGTCTCAGTGAGTATGCTGCAGGTGGTCTGGGCTCTCCCAACAGCTCCAGTGAGGTGCCATTCAATGCTGGCTTCATGACAGGGCAGGACCAAGAGTTGGAATCTGAGACTCTGAACACCAGCTTTTTGCCTGATGAGGTGGTTCTCCCTTCTGTCCAGCCTCTCCCCAGCTGTCTCCATTCTGGAGCCCAACGTCCAGCCTTTGGAAGGCAAATGTGCCGTGTCTGGTGAAGGCCCAGGGGGCTGAGAGGCACGTGCTCCTGACACACCTCCATCTTCAGAGTACAAGAGTACTGCACCCAGCAGCGTGGGGCTGCCCAAAGGAAGGTACTCGATTCCTGCTCTCTGCTCAGCCCTCAGTCCCTCTGCTTCCCACCCACGGAAGGCCCACAGCCTCTCAGAGGAAATGGTTTCCCTTCCAGGGCCCCTCCTGAGGCTTCAGAATCCTGCTGCTTTGCTTTTACTGGAGGCCTGAAGAACCTTAGATGATTCTCTCGGCTCTCCTGCCCTGCAGACCCCTCTGGACAGGGCTGGTGCAGGGATGCAGAGTGACGGAGCCGTGCTCCTTGGGATTTTCACCCTCCTCCCCACACCACATGCCGCATCAGCGCTCTGGCTGGTCTCTCTGGCGAATTCCTCCTGCCGCTCCTGTGCCAGGATGAAAACTTGGGTCTCTTCTCTCCACAGAGGACTTCGGTTCATTGACGCTTCTGGAAACTTCAGCTCTCTGATGGATCATAAAACCTTTTAACTTGTATATATTAACCGGATTTTTTTAATTGTTAGGGTTGGAATGTGACTTCTACAGCCTAGTAAAAAATGGAAGCCCAGACTTCTTTTTAATAAATGTCTCTTTTACTAACATCAAGCAGAGCCAGTTTCTGTGGTTGGTATTAAGCATTTGATTGAATCAGAAATTGGTATCAGGAGTGGCCGCAGTGAGAGACCGGCAGGGAAATGAGTGGGTCTGTTAGGGCCAGAGGTAGTGAAAATCTAGCTCACGTGCCAGGCCAGACTGTGGCAGTCCGTGCCGCGTACTGACTAACCAGTTAAGTAGCTAACTTTCACCAAGGTCAGCAAACCCACGTGCAGAGAAGAAGCCTGCCTGCTTTTGCAGAATTTCCCAGGAACACAGCCATGACCGTTGGCTCCCATGCCACCTGCTTCTGCTTGGAGCTATGCTGGCAGAGCAGGGCTGTGCAGACTGGCCATATGGGCCACAGGCCCAGGCTGCCTGCTCTCAACCCTGCAAGACAAAGTGCTATGAAGCCTTCAGGACAGACGGCTGCCAGTCCCCCCAGCGTGAAAGCATGCAGACTGGGAAGCAGGGTGGCTGTGTGTGTGAGCGCAGCTCAAGTGGAAGGACCAACGAGCTCCTAAGCCCATGTTCCTGGTTCAAGGCACAGGCTACAACCTAGAACTTCCTGTGACTGATAATGCACCAACTCAAGCCAAAGTGAACTGACAGTGAGGTGGTCACAGGTATTCACCCACAGGTGGACAGCCCATCAGGGTGTCTGGGACCCTACGCTCTCCCTGTGGTTACCCCCAAACCTCCAGAGTGTCCAGAGGGGAAGACACACGTGGAAAGCAGCAGGTCTGACGCCAACTGCCTGTCACCGTGGTCACTTCATGCCTAGCACACGCCCAGAGCAGCCCTACAGAGGGACGCGTGAATGTGCCTCCCCTGTCCCTCCGCCCATGATCCTACAGAGCCCGTCCATCCGTGGTGGTGGACTTTACAACCTAGTGCATGGCTTCACTATCAGCAAGGGAAGGGCTACCACCTAGAGATAGCTCAAGTGCCGACGCTTCAGCTCATTTCTTCTTTGGACAGATGGTGGGTGTGTTACTACTGGTTCTAAAAGTGAAAGCCACGTTAGAAGAATTTTTTAGGGGGCAGGCGACATGTAAGAACGGGACAAAGAGTATGTGCTGATTTGGCCAGACAGAGGGATAGGCTGAAACAGCAATCAGTCACCCCTTTTGGTCACCAACCATCTGAACCCTTTTCCTGTATTTGGAGCTGTGAGGGATACAAGGCCCCTGTTCTGTGTAGTAACTAAGAACGGCCCACACTGTCCTCCCCACCACCCCAGAAGCCAGCATGTGACCAGGTAACCGTGTCCACTCACGGCTCCAAAGTCTGAGCTCCCTGCAGATGTGCTGGAAGTGGGGCTGGCATCCAGGACCAGCCGCTCAGTGGTGCAGTTTACAACACCAGTGTCCTCCCAGGAACAGCGCTGGGGCATGAGCTATTCCTGGGTGCACGGTCCCAACCCAGGTCCTCGGGCTCCTGGGCTGCTTGTGAGCATGACCCATGGTGTCTTGGTAAATGCATTTTCATTTAAATTGCCAAAGAAGGTTCCTGCTGTGTGCAAATCAGAACACTGACTGGTGCACTGGTAACCAGTACAGGTACATGGTCTCCAGTGTTCATCTTCATGATCTGGGACAACACAGATCAGCAGGAAAGGGTGTGTGAGTTTCCACTGAATATGACTAATTCCAGGGAGCATACAACCCCCTATGGCCCCTCGTTTATTTTTATTTTGCTCCATCTAAAAGCACTGGAGGGGGAACAATGAATTGAGAGCTCAAATTAATGAAAGTATTATAGCTATTAATTTTAGTTTGAGAATTACTTAAGATTTATATTGGCCTCTGAGCTTCCTGTTTTTTTTTTCCTTTCCAACAATCAGTGACTTCACTTTTCATTATCACAGTGGCTGTATTTCTCCTGCATTTGTGAGTTTTAAGATTTAAGGTTGGCTATAACTGTTACTATTGATTTAGTCCCATACAGCTATTTATAATGAGTTTTCCTCCCAGATAGTTAATTGTTATTTTTCTAAAATATAATAAAGATCAAAGTTTCTGTTTAAGGTGACTTTAAAGTCTTAGAAAAAAGATGACCTCATCTTCCCTCCCTTCTTTCTGCTGCGGAGGAGAATGCTCAGCTTTCTGTTGCAGTGAGCTAAATTTCTTACTCGAATACAACCGAAGACCTTTCAGCTTATACTTCTGACAAGAGCAACTGTGACTGGAGGTGATGTCTTTTTCAAAAGAGGTTAATAAGCACGTGACACCTCCTAATAGCACTAAGTGAAATTTATGTCAAACTTAATTAAACTGAGAAGTCATAATTTGACCTAATGTCCGCTTCTGTCATAGATTTAACAAATCCAAACCGTTTTAAAGCTGTTTTTATGGCTAAAGATTCTGGGAAATGTCATCTCTAAGTATAAAAAATGGCACATACTTCTGCGTTTCTTTCTTGCCTACAATATACCAGTATTTCGTGTAAAATCCAAGGCAGCCACACTTAATTTTATGGGTCCATTCTGCCACCACTGAGCTAGGACGTGGAGCTCAAGGGGGATGTGCCAAAATAATTCAAGTGGCAGGTCCTGCCTCGGAACAGTAAGCGGGTAAATAAATCACTTGGCTTCTGAGACGGAAGTGCTGAGTCAACAGCATGGAAATTATACCTCAATTTTCTATTTTTATGATGGTCTCACGTCGCAATTTTTTATACTTGCGCATTTGTATATTTGACAATGATCCATCTGTCAATCTTCCTGATTTTGTCTTAAATCATGCAGGGCTTCATGCAGCAGTGTAAGCAAGCGGCCAGCACTGCTCTGAGCTGCCCAGACGCCTTCCCTGTAGGCCCCCCACCCCCACAGCAACAGACTGGAACGCCTCCCTCAGCGGCCTCCTACCCACAAAAACACGGCTTTCACAGTGCCCGATTCAGGTCGCACGAAACAGCGGGTCTGCCTTAAGACACTAGAGAGGAGGACACCATTAGAAACAACTCAGGTTCTCCTGGTGTTCACTGTCCGAGCCTGCTTGGATCATGTGGTCCGTGAGCAGTGAAGGCCCTGTCTCTACCTCCCTGCTTGGTCGATGGGGGACGTTCACTTAACTTGTCTGAGCCTCAGTCTCCTCCATCTGAACAAAATGATGAACTTACCCCCAGTGAGGTGTGGGGAGATCCAACCAGATGCTACCTGGAACCGCAAGGCCCAATACTCTGGTCAGAGAACGCTTGTGTCCTGAGGGTGAACGTCTTCTCGCCTAAGTTGCAGGCCCGGGACCTGCGACCTGAGCTAACTACACTGAGGGACAGGGAACCCTTGATTCTCGCTGGCAAGGGAGAGCTACAGCCAGGCCATGGCTTCGATCTGGTGGACACTCACGCCATGGGCTCACTGCGGAGGGGACTCATCGCTGCCACAGAACTACTTCACACCGGAGGCTGGACTCTTAACAAAAAACCGCACCTGGTTTCTCCAAAGTGATCGGTATCTGCAGCTAAAGGGATCGAATTCTGGTCTTTTGATAAGGTTGAGTCAGCTCTGAGCATCAGCTGTGCGACCACATGAGATACTGCGCGCGGCTGAGTCCCTCACTGACTGTGGGACCAGAAGCTGTTTACAAAGGGGTAAGCCGTGGCAGAAAGCGTCAGGTGTGAGGGGTGAAGTGCCACGGGAGGTCAGAGCAAGGAAAATACTTCCAGCTCGAGAACTCAGAGGGCCACGGACAGAGGTTTGTGTCACATGAAGATGGCAGAAGTGCAGTTCAGGCCAAGAACAGCACAAGTCGCGGTGCCCAGGAGTAAAAGCATCAGACTCTGTGGTGGAGAACGGCCTTTAGTGTCAAACTGCAGAGTTGGGAGGGATGCTTGGGGCTAGATGACGAGAGTCAGAGCGCCATCCGTGAAAACCATTCTTGCAAAGTAAAAACGATCCCCTACCCTGTATCTCCATGTAACGTTAAGACCCCACTGTAGTCTGCAGTCATGAAAACCTGTCCACCGTGTGACTCGGCCTTCCCCCGAAGAGCAGGGACCCCTTCTGAGAGTGGCAGGTGTCCCCACAGAACATGGCCCGTGACTGCACGGCCGAGGCCCCACCCCGTCTGGCAGTGTCCCTCCCCACCCACTAGGCACCTGGCAGAGGGGAGGCTCCTTCCCGCTCCCGCCGGGGCCGGTCCAGAGGACGTCGCGCCAACTGGCAGGCCCACAGTGCGGACGGCCATCAGTCCTCCCGAGAAGGCGTGCCAGACAGTAACGCGTCAGCGGAAGACAAGCGTCTCCGCTCAGTGACTGCACGTGTGCTGCTGGTTCTGCTCCAAGGGGAAAACTGAAACGCCCAACGCCTTTACACACTCAAGTCCAGTATTTGGAACTGAGGGAGGATTACAGCTTTTTGTGCTTTCGATAGTTTTACACCAAGGCATTAATGGTATTACTTCTGGGTAAATGGAATTATGGATTTAATCATTTATTTACCGGCTAATCTGTATTTGCTGTTTTTCTGAAATACTCCTTTATAAAAATATTCAACCCGTAAGAAATTCAGAAACGTTCAGGGTATTTCCCTTATGTGTGTAAACATTCATAAACTTCAGTGTTGTGTGTTTGACAAATCTCATTAGGCACTTGTGGGTCAAGCCCTACAGAAAGGCCGTGGGAGCGGGAGCCATGGGTGTCCCCTCGGACCGTGGGCTCTGCTCGCAGCCGTCCCCCACGCCTGCTGTAACTTGCGCTACGACTCATGGAAAACTAATGTTTCCACTGACCGGCCCTGCCTCAGGCTTCTGCCTCTCTGGCTTCCTGGGGCACTTTGCTGAGATACCACCTGCTGGGGGGGGGGGGGCGCTTCTTTGACCCCCATGTCCAAGTCGCTTCACTCACTTACTGAAAAAGCCTCTGCATGTTCACTCTGTACCTCACTGATTATAAGGAAATGCCCAGTGAGGGTACAGTCTGACTCAGGTGACTCAAGGCTTCTTGCCGTCTGAGGGCCCTCCCTTGAGCTGCAGGGACACTGCTGTGTGTGAAGATGGGGTGCTGCCTCCTCAAAGCCAGAAAACCCCTCCATCCTGAAGCATACCTGGCCCCACGTGTTTTGGCAAGGGACCATGAGCCTGCATTGCTTTTTAGGATACGCTTGATCTCTGCCGACTTTCACTGATACTGACCATTCAGAAAAAGGAAAAGTGGCTGAAAATGAGTTGAGAATAAAGCAAACAAACAAGTGGAAAAAAACGTAAAATGTACGAAAATATTTCAAGATGCTGCCAAGATTCCAAACTAGCACCATGCCCACGATGGCAATGCCCCCCTGGATGTAGTAGAAAATTAGAAAAGAAAAAAAGAAAGAAAGAAAGAAAGAAAAACCCATCTGCAGCTAATGTTTCTGAAGCAATCACATCAGACCAGTCACATGGCAAGAGGCCCTCCTTGGCCAATATCTGTGGCAGAGCAGCACCCAGAGGGCCGGTGAGGACGCGGCCGCCCCGGAGCTTTCTGAGGTCACCCGTGGGGGTGACTGTGAGCAACCACCTCTGGGGTCAGAAATGCAGGACAGTGGGTGGGCAAGTCGGGAGGAGACCTGTGTCAACATGCCCCCTTCCAGCACCTGCTGTGACTGGCGTTTCTATCTCTCAATATGTTCGAGGAACAAAGTCTACAGCTGTGCCCTGTGATGGAATTCCTATGTGGCTTCCCTGTCCTCGTGTTCAGGCAGCCCTGACCCGGGACAGAATCTCCACGGACGGGTGTACCAGTGTTCAGGGTTCAAAGAAAGAAAGGAATAGTGAGGATGGTCACAGGTGGGCTTTTAGCCACAGTTGCCACAAGAGTATCTTACGAGGACTGCCTCACACCCATGCCACAGAGGTGCAGCCAATCACAACTGATCGTTTCCAGACTGCCATCCCAGCAGCCAATTCCCAAGTCTGCTAAAGTACCTGGCATTCTTCCTACAGAAATTAGTGCCTGTACAGGATTTCTTGCCACAGTGAAACCTGTGTCTAGTATGGCATCTTTACAAAGCCTGACTTCAGGAGTCTGGGCCAACTGCTACTCACGTTAACAAAAGTTAAACTGTTTCAGTACAGAATAAGTTCTACGAATGCTAGTTATGAGTCATGGCTACTGACAAACGCAGAGTGAAAAAAAAGAAAAAGAAAAAAACCACAAACAAGTGTGTACCAATCACATGCATTTGATTAAAGCGTGTCTTGTACGCGTAGCTCAGCGTCGGCCAAGGAGACTACCCCCACTACTCTGTGTGCCTGACATTTACAAGTCACTCTGACCGGGGCACTTAGGGATCCATGAACCCACCTGCAAGCAAATGGCCAGGTTCACTCTGCAGCCGAAGGAGGTGCTCACGGCCCGCGGGTGGAGACCCAGGTCTTTAAAGAGCTTTGAGAAAGACTGGGTGAGCGCTATCCGAGGCCGCTCCTCTGCCACGACCACACAGGTCCGCACGCGGGACAAGTCCAGGCCCCGTGCCTAGAAGCAAGGACAGCGGTGAGACGTCAGCCTTTCAGGGCTCAAGGGTGTGACCTTCTCAACCAGATGGGTGGAAGTCACACACACTCCACACAGATACTCACTCCCAGGGGCTGGTGTCCACATTGCTAATTAAACTGTCCTAGGACATGCGCGTGGAAAAAGAAATCATTCAGGTACCAGATTATCAAAGACGCCACTATAAACAGATCTTAAAAACCAGCAAGATGCAGCAGCAAGGAGCACGAGGAGGCCAAGCAAGGTCCTGGACAAAGTAATTAAGGGACAGGGTGTATGGAAGCAAGGAAGCACCTGGATACACGCCTGTAAGACACGGATACACAACAGCACATGCTGCCCATGAGTGAGAAACCCTATGTTTAATGTAACAGTGGAAAAGACACATTCCTTCTGGGTCCCATGAGACTTAAAAGGTTACGCCAAATTCTCATGATTAAGAATGTCTGAGCACACCTCAGTTCTGCGCCAAATCCAGTGAACTGACCCGGAGGAGGGCCTCCCATGAGGGGAGCACGAGACTCTGTGCGGAGGGCGCTTCCCGGCTGGGCTGGGGGCCCGTGGGGTGGAAGGAGCCGCGTTTATGTGGGCGGCACAGGGCACGGACACAGGCTCCTGAACAGTGCAGGAGACACCAGCTCAGGTCACTCTGGCACCGGGAGCTCGTGCACAGATAGGACCTCACAGACAAAAATCACACAGAAAACATTAAAACTGGGTGATACCAACGATCGTTCACACAGTTGCGTGCTTGGGGCGGCAGTGCACCCTGCGTCTCGAGATGGCGGACCTGGATGGAGCCAGACATTCCAAACAGGGCTCCAAAATTCATTAAGTGTAAGAACTTGCTAAGGGTGCCCAATTTCTCTGTCACGTAAGTGTCCTCATCTTTAAAATGGAGACAGTAGTAGTTTCCACTTCACACACCCGTTGTAAAGGTTAGATGAATCAACACGTAAAGTGCTTAGAAAGCACTCAATTGTGTCATCATTCGTGAAAGGTACTCCATGATTTTATAAAACAATATGGGTGGTTGTAAGTGATAAGTAGGTCTTACAAATTTCTTTTCCTATATATATGTATAATTTCAAGAAATTACGCCTTTATTTACATAACTTAATGTGAATGTTATCTCGTATTTCTTTTCTTAAGCTTAATGCATTAGTTCTAAACAGGAAAACAAAATTCAGGATATAAACGTATTGCGTAAGTATTTATATATACTTATTTATATATACAGGCAATTTACGTACGCCCATGCGCACATACACGATATAACCTATATATACAAAAAAAAGATATAAGCAATGGATAGTATCAGAATATAAATCAACACAGGTGTATGACTATTCTCTCCTCCCTCCTTACTTGGATGATGACTACTTCATTTACCATGAAAATATGTCTATCAAAATGTTATTGGTTTAAGTGGAAGGAAATGCTAATATTTTGATTAGGATGCACACCTATAAATCAGGGTGATCGAGGAAAACAAAAATGAACAGCTAAATTTAAATTATCACTTGAATACCAGCATCACAGTAAAATTAACTCCACGGAACAAGGGAATTCACCAACAGAAGAAAAGGCAATTTAGGGCCTTTCAGGCAGACCTAATGGAATCACAGATGACAGTGCCACACACCCTGACCTATAACTCTTGGTGGCAGTGGGAAATCATCTTCTAAACTAAGGTTTTCACATGAAATCAGTCTTGGAAGCTTCCGGTGACAGCGGATTATATCTCGGTTTTTGTGGACAATCATTTTAGCACCAGCAAACCCTCCCCATGCCCTCTGACAGCGAGCTTCCCTAGGATGCTGGCAGGTGTTCCCCTGGAAGCCGGGTGACAGGCTGCTTACCTTGAGTGATTCTGTCTGTGAGCCCAGCCCCTTGGTACAAAGTTCCATCACTGAATAGGAGCAGAACGTGTCCCGGACTTTGTACTGACTCACGGCAAGAAGCCACAAGGCAGGGTTGGTTTCCAGCTCAGAAGGCGGGATGAGAATGGACTGGTGCCCAGAGTACACGCTGCAGAGACAGACAGAGGGGCCGGGTGAGCAGGGGGCCGCAGACATGCGCTCGGCCCTCCAGGTTTGCAAACACAAAATGAAAGCGAGCTCATGGAGACACAAAAGAACTATAGGAATCATGGTTCAGTGGCTGCCTTTTTGAGCACTCGTCTGAAAATGTAAAAGCAGAGAGGCTGTTACATTTCTCCCAAAGCCGCTACATTAGCAAAATGCAGGAAACACGGGGATGAATTTATAAAACTGTATGCTTTCTTTAGCGGAGCGTCTAATCAAGTCCTTTGTCCATTCTTCTTAGGTCATCTCTAGGCCCAACGTGGAGCTTGAACTCATGACCCTGAGATCAAGAGTCACACACTCCACTGATGGAGCCTCCAGGCCCCTTGTCCATTTAGTTTTCAACTGGCTTTTATTGCATTACTGATTGAGGAATTTTAAACCCCAGTATGTTGAAACCAAAATTCAAGACGTGTGAGAGTCATCTGACAGTGAGTAATTCACATGCACACACACGCTGTCGTAAAGCTGCACGGCTTTCTCTTTTACTTCATTACTTAACAGTAACCTGTAAGCTGGGAATGTTCCTTAATCTGATCGCCTAGGAAGAAACAGCACAGTGAGTAAAAGAGAGCACCGCCATACTTCGTTTCAACAACCATACGCCATTCACTATGTGCACACACGCTGTATCGGCTGCACTCGGGCATCTCTGAGCTCACTCAACTGCCACTGTTACTTTGGTGAGTAACAAAGTCCCACGTAAACCAATCTTCCCTTTCAAATGAGAGTACTTCCTCCAGGGAGGAACAAATACTGACTTGAGAGAGTGGGGGGAAGCGTGCGGAGGAAACCCCACATCAGGAGCCGTGGCCCCACCACATGCCTGGGCATGCCAGCAGAGAAGTGAAAATCATAAGCAAGAACTTAACAAGTAACTGATACAACCTTTGGATGCATTAGAATCAATACCACTTAAAAGACCCTGTTTTTGCTTCAGAAAGCGCTTTAGTCCATCACTACGTACCCCTCCGACGGTCCTTCAGGAAGGACCTGCTGTGATGCAGTGTGACGACTAAGGGGCTGCCCGGCAGCTGCCAGGGCTCAGGATGGCATGACCCCCCCACCTTGACCTGTGACCTCTCTACCCTTCACAGGTGTGGCCCCCACACCTTTCTGCTAATGCCAACCCCTGACAGCTTTCAGAGGTCATACACTGCCAATATGGAACATTTCATGAAGAATACGGTCTTTTTAGACCAACGAAACGGGTTTGCTGGCAGATGGGTTCTCAAGGCAGATCCCACAAATCTTACATCCAAGACATGTGTTTAGAAACTGCTCATTAAAGGAAGACAGGATATGTAACCACATCTGAACACAGTGACATCTGTGCGGAGAAGCAAACGCACACGCCAAAGTACCAGCACAGGTGGCACACATAAGTGGGACGAGGGGTGTTTGGCCCTTTATTATTTTCTAGAATACTCTCATTCATTTCTATAGAATGTAACACACACACACACACACACACACACACACACACACACACACACACAATCTCTAACCCGGAAACATCCAATCATACATTTCTTATCAAGATGACAAACCACGGGAAGTTGGGAGTACTTCAGTACTTCTAATGGAGAACTATTTATCACAACATGAGTCGACAACCAGCGTGTGTGGGAAGACAACCTAAGTGTTATTTGAGGAAGGAGGCGTAATAGCCAAGTGGGAGCAATTTTTTTTTTTTTTTGAGAGAGACAGAGACAGAGAGCACATGGGGGAGGGGCAGAGAGAGTCCCAAGCAGGCTCCATGCTCAGCACAGAGCTGGACTCTGGGCTCGATCCCACGACCTTGGAATTGTGACCTGAGCCAAAACCAAGAGTTGGATGCTCAACCGACTGAGCTACCCAAGTGCCCCAAGTGAGAGCAGCTTTTTAAGAGGTAACTTTATTAATGAGAACGTCTGGATCTTTCTCAATCCTTCCGAGTCAGTATGAGAATAGACACTCTGTATTTAAAGGGTTAACCAAAAGTGGGACTAGAATCAGAACCAGTTCCGAGCTGATTTTAGATGAAATTTCAAGAGCTCTGAGGATCCACTACTGTTCTTAGTAACCAGGAGAAAAGAATAGCATACGCACAACTTTGAAGTTTCCTTTGAAATCCTGCCGATGGGGAAGTTTTGCTGGGCACGCGGTGACACAGAGCAAGTGGCACACACCCCAGTGGGTCCCTAGTTAAGGTGCAGTAAGTTACTTCTATAGTCAATGTCACAAAGTCACTGAGGACCCACTCTGATGATTATAGTGCTCCGAATTCTGTCAGGCTTTCTGTAAGATTTGTCCTTGGGAAGCTAACTTAGGTCATTAAACATATTACTCAGGAGATCAAATAACATCACCACAAACCTACCTGCATTATGAAGCCCAGGCACCCCGTTTCTGCAGCTGCTTACAAGCTGTCCACTACAACTGCAAGTAACAACCCATCACACATTTCTGTACAAATGTGGCCTAGAGTTTGCAGTCTGTGAAAACAAACTTTTCCAGCAGTTCTCCTATACAGAACTGAGATTCTTTAAAATGAAAGTTTCCCTCTGGTTTAGGAAGTTGGCATGTCTTGTGTTCTCACTTTTGGGGCCTATTTGTGCTATTTTCAAAGTAACCTTCCAAGAATTACACACTTGGGGTCTGACACCAATCAAATGTCCCCATTTGCTGTACTAATATGTCTAAGGGCCCACTGATACCACCGACCACTCTTAGACATGTTTTCCCAGGGGCCATGAGGCATAGCGCTCTCCTCTCTGCTGCCAAGACCCTTTCCTAGAGGCGGGAAGCCCCTGAAAATGGGGACACATAGCAGGAGGGCATTGCCAAGTGGCCTGACTTGATGGAAAGTGATGTTTTGTTCGGCAACTCTGGGCACAGTCTTACTTTCTGTCCCTTGTATCACAGAGCTCCAGAATCAACTCACACACACCTGCTGTTGTCTGAATTACAGCCTTTCTTGGGAGATAATGTGTTAATTCCAGTCAAAAGCCTCCAGGCAGCATGAAACAGGAAGAAATAAAAATAATGGAAAATGTACCTCCATGAAATTAACATTAGAAGAACCTCAGGGGCAAAACTGGGATCAAATATGGGATCATACAACAGCCAACAGCCTAAGATCTAATGAGCCTGCACATTACGAACCTCATAAATGATAATTATCCACTAGGAAGCAAGCATCTCACTTCTTTGAGAAGTGATGGGGCACAGTTTTCTGTTAACAGCAAATGTTATTCAACTTGTTCATGAATCAGGCTTAATAATACAACTTAACTAATTTCCCTGCATGATTTTTATTGCAGCTCAAATTTACACAGTCGCTGTTCCTCACCAAGGACTTTTACGTTTTCAGTGCCAGGTTCCAAACACGGTCAGTGACGTTTGAGCCACACATCTTAGGGAATCACAATGCAGGTAAAACCTTATGATGATATTCCTTTTAATGATGGCAATTTATCATTTCCATATTGTTCCCAGGGTTTTATTTTACAAATACTATCGTAGGGAGATTCAAATGCAGAAAATTAAATACAAAGCATCCATGAGTAGTTTTCTCAAGAATACACATCAGGACAAGTGATCTGCTTCCTCTGAACCATTCACACATGAAAGCGCTGGGTCCCTGTGCGGAATTCAAAGCTAGAGAATGCCAAGCACACTTATGAAAATTAAGTACAGCTCACCGTTCTCCTCATTCCCACAAGTAGGATGGAAGTCAACAATAATGACATCTTGATAACAGAGGACAGACAGGAAGCCCGACTCATGAATTTTTTATATGCCCTTTCCTTGCTCAGTCCAGCAGATGCTGATGAACGGTTTCATCTACTAGCCAGCACTGACATCTTGGCGGTAGCCACAAATACTTCCGAAACAGACCTACGTGATAGCAGGTTGCTTATACTGAAGACGTTTAACCTCTGAGAATTTCTGGAACCTGAAAAATTCTAGTTTAGATCTGAACTTCAAAGAGAACAAGATGGCTAAAGAGACACATGGGGGTAAAAAAAAAAAAAAAGTTTAAAAAAAGGAGGGGGGGCTCAGTTAGCTATCACAACTCCGGAACTTGGAGCAAGGCAGACGCGGGGCGTGACGACACACAGCGCCCTGCGGGCTACTGTCTCGTGCTCTTCAGTTATCCTGATGACGGGCGGTCTTCTTCTTTAAACAGTTTCACTTAGGTATAAAGCACGTACCATAAATCCACTCAGTTGAAGCATGGAATTGAAAGGATTTTACTAAACTTGCAGCGTTGTAGAATTATCACCACAACGCAGTTCGAGAACACTTCCATCACACACATGTATGGCTTGGGTCCACCCGGCTCGATCGTCCTTTTACCCCAGCCCCAGTTGACCACTGTCCCACTTTCTGCCTCCATAGACTTGTCTTCTCCACACATTTCGTGTAAATGGCGTCCTATGATACAATCGTGTGATACGTGGTATTGGAGCCTGGCTTCTTAGTGTGACGTTTTGACGTTTATTCACACTGTAGCTGTATTCCATCACGGGATACGACCAACACTGTCCATCCAGCAGCTAGGACGTGTGCACTGCCTGCTTCTTTTCCTCTTTTTTATGAAGGCCGCTACGGACATCAAGTCTTTGTGTGTTTTTCCTTCTCTTTGGTAGACGCCTAGGAGTGGAATTGCTGGGTCATGTAGCGAATTTATGCTTAATTTTTAAGAGCATGCCAAACTTAAAAATTTTACCATTTTACATTCCCATCAACAACATATGAGAATTCCAGTTTCTGAACACCCTTGGTTACTGTTGCTCTGTAGCACAGTTCTGAAACTGGAAAACAGAAGCTTTCCAACCTTGTTATTTTCTGGGGTTTGTGGCTGTATCTGCTCCAGTGGGTATGAAGTGTCAGCTCACTGGTTTTAATTTGTATTTTCCTAATGAATGTGAAACATCTTTTCATGCGTTTATCGTGATTTGTGTATTTGTGGTGAAATATCTATTCAAACCTGTTGCCCGTTTTTAAATTCATGTTGCATGTTTTCTTCTGGAGTTTTAAGAGTTCGTTTTGTATCTGTTTGGAAGGACTGCATCAGGTTATGATTTGCAAATACTTTCCCCCAGTGTGTGGTTTGTCTTTCCAACTTTCTATCAAGTGCCATTTGATGTGCCCAAGTTTTTAATTTTACCGAAGCCACATTTACCAATATTTCTTTTATGTATTGCCCCATATCTAAGAACTCTAACTTGAGATTAAGATTTACTGATTTGTCTTCTTCCAAAAGTTTTAGTTTTTACATTAAAGACTGCAACCTATTTTGAATTTATTTATATGATGCAAAATAAGGTTTAAATTAATCTTTTTACAGGTGAACGCCCAATATTCCCAAACATGGTTTGTTGAAAATACTACCCTTTAATCACTGAACTGTCTTTGCTGAAAAATGAAGTGACCATATGCAACAGGGCTATTTCTGGACTCTCTATTGTGTTTCATTGACTATTTTTTCTGTATCTACCTTCCTACCTACCTTTCTGCCAGTATAACACTGTCCTGGCTACTATAGTAAGGGTTGAACACGGGAAGTCTGAGTTTTCCAACTTTGTTATCCTATTCCAAAATTGTTTTAGATATTGTGGGATCTTCCTTTATATTTTAGGATAATATCAATTTCTGCAAAACAAAAAATATGCTGAGATTTTTGACAGGAATTTCATCAAATCTCTAAACCTATTTGCAAAGAATTTCCATTTTAACAATATTAAAACTTTTAATCCATGAATATCAACTATCTGAATGCTTTTAAAGACACATTTGATCTCAAAAATATTTTGAAACATGGGGCGCCTGGGTGGCGCAGTCGGTTAAGCGTCCGACTTCAGCCAGGTCACGATCTCGCGGTCCGTGAGTTCGAGCCCCGCGTCAGGCTCTGGGCTGATGGCTCGGAGCCTGGAGCCTGTTTCCGATTCTGTGTCTCCCTCTCTCTCTGCCCCTCCCCCGTTCATGCTCTGTCTCTCTCTGTCCCAAAAATAAATAAACGTTTGAAAAAAAAAAATATTTTGAAACAAGGGCGCCTGGATGGCTCAGTCAGTTAAGCATCTTACTCTTGGTTTCAGCTTGGGTCATGATCTCATGGTTCATGAGTTTAAGCCCTGCATCGGGCTCCACGCTGACAGTATAGAGCTTGGGATTTCTCTCTCTCTCTCTCTGACCTTCCCCTGCTTGCATGCACTCTCTCTTTCAAAATAAATAAATACATGAATATTTTGAAACAACTCTGTTATATCTCAAGTCTCAGATACACAATCCTCTATTTTGTGACTGAAGGGAACTTTAGAATGAAGACATAAAAAATTGTTTCATTCAACTTCTTAAAAATGTTCAAACAATCCAAAGTTACAGAAAAGTTTTGAATAGAAATACTTTTTCCCCTCTTGAATCATCTGAGGGTGAGTCACTGACCTGATGCCCCATCAACCCCAAATACTTCAGCAGGTATTTCCAATAAACAAGTTTATTTTCCTCCACAAAGCCGATTCAGGCATCAAAATCAGGGATCAGATACGTTTCTTCCACCCAAGTCTGGGACCCTCAGTCAAGTTTTGCCAGTTGTCCTGATGGTGTCTTTTACAGCGAAAGGAGCCCGTTGGGAGACAAGGCCACAGATGCCATCGGCCTGCCTGGGGGGGGAGTGGGGTCCTCAGGCCTCTGTGACACCGGTGTCCACATGCCGCTTTCCGTCCCTCCTTAGTCTGTGTCTGATGCTCCCTGGCTTGGAGTCAGTGAAGTATCTTTGCCAGGAAGACCCCGGATGGAATGCTGTCTTCCCTGCTGCAACCCTCTGGGTGACACACCCCTGCCCCAAGTCTCCACCGTGAAGGTTCTTCCTTCCCGTCATAATTAACTACTATTTTCTAGACGTCTGCCGTAGCAATGGAGCTTTTAATCTGTTCATCTGTTTGTCTGAATAGTGAAATAATTTCCCATTTTATTCAAAGCGTTATCATCTATCATAATCTTTACCTTGATGCTGAAATTCCCCCAATTTGGCCAATGGGAGCCCCTCTGAAGGACATGTCACCGCCCTACTGTGAGCACTTTCTTGCACAAAATGACATCCAGGTTCATCTTGTTCATTTCCTGAAGGAACGCGAGCCCATCTGAGAGGAAACCGTGTGTGCAGGATTTATGGGTGTTGGGCATCCTCATCACCACTGGGGGTGGGGTGGGGGGGATGCTCCCAGGTCTGGTCTTTAAGCAACTCTGATGGGATCTGTTTCTATAGAGGACCTAAGAAGGGAGAAGTCTGTAGCTATGGTATACCGGATTCTAGTGTTGCAGGGGCAATCGACAGAATATTGTGATTCTGTGACTGCTGAGTGAATTTGCAGGAGGTGTGTTCATTAGGTAAAGGTTCCTTATAACTCCTTTTAAGAGCCCCCACCATGCCCTCACTGCTACTAGTGAGCATCCCGTGTTGGTGCATGGGCGTTGGCGAAGCACTCCATTGCTGGCTTCAGCTTTACCGGCACCTTGCCAAGTGACACACAGACAGACACATGGACAGTCTCCTATAAAGTAGGTAGGTCAGGGCGGCTTCCTTCCTAGTTGGCCAAGCATGTCTACAGTCGCTGGCACTACTGTTGGAATACCACATCCTAAACTATTTCCCGAGAGGAAAAGTTACCCACAAGGCTACTGCATTTTACAGTGAGGCAGAAATCATTAAGTATTTTAACTCAATTCCATCTGCTCTCTCAAAAAGTTTAATTGGTCTAACTGAAATGTGTTTTTCAAAAATATACGATTGGGTTTTAATCCAACTTCATATTATTAAATATTATGAATGCATTAGAATAGCTGAGGGGCACATTTAAAGACATTAGAGAACGTCGGCCAGAAAAAAGGAAATCCTAACCACTTTCATACTGCAGCATCTCCGTTTTATACCTATGTTAGCGCATGCTTACAAAAAAACTGTACGCGTACTTGAAGGTTTATGGTGAAAGCATGCTGTCTGGTGATTGCATTAAAAATCGGAAGGGGACGTGAAACAAAGTGGGCCAAATGTTGGTCCACGGGGAGCTGGATGGGGGGCACTTCATGTACTTAAAGATGTTCAAAGTGCTAACGATAAAACCATAGTACGCTACACCAGAAATCAAACTGGAAGACGGTATACCAAAATGCTAATAGTGCCTGTTAACTGGTATCACTGGGCAGCATGATTACTGAGGTCTTTATGTTATTGCATATTTTCTACAGTTTCTTCAGGGAACACATATGCAGTCAGACAAAATGCCAATGAACTTCCCCAAGTTCATCCTCGCCACAAGCACCTGCTGACCCTTCTCTGGGTTGGACGCTGGGTGGCTGCTGGCTGGGGGGGGGGGGGGGCGGGGACCGGGGGGGGGGGGGGGGGGGAGTGCTCATGGAGGTTGCTCCCGGCCTTCCTGCAGCTGACGTTCGTCCCCCGCCCGCGTCAGGGACAAGCCTGAAGGAAGAGAGAGCCTGAGCTCTCACCGGCCGATGTGACACAAACTCCAGGCCGAGGATAACTGCTGGGAGCCTCGGGCTGGAGTCCTGCGCTTGGAAAACAGGGGGCCCCACCAGAGAGCCTCCCAGAATGTGCCCAGAGTCTGTCATCTCTGCAGGTGTCAGCAAAGTTCACGGAGACCACGGTCTCCAGACGCTGCGGGATGTGGAATCCAAGGGGGGTTGGCGCAGGGACCCATGCGGGCCCCCTGCAGCCAGCCCCTCTGCAAGTGGAAGTCCTCCCCAGACGTTAGCGTCTACTCTGCCAACGGTCTCAAGGGGGGGGGGGGGCACGCGACTGATTTCCTCGTCCTTGTAAAGACGCTGAGGACGACACTCACCTGCAGAGGCACCACAGGACAAACCCAAGTCCGCAGTACGGGTCCAAGCAGATGGCCACTTCTCTCGAGGGGTAGAGCTCACACTGCAGCTTGATGGAGCGGCAGAAGGCACTGGTGGCTGCGTGGCACATCTGGAAGACAGCAAGGCCGCCTTCAGTCCACGTGGCCGACACCCAGTGCCCCAGCTGGAGCGACCCCCTCCCGCACCCCAACAGGAAGCGGGCACGCACAGGCTTCTCCGGCGATCCCACAGCCCCGGGAAGAAGGTGGGGAGACACCAGACGCTGCGGCTCACGGCCCCTCCCAGGGGTGTGCCCGACACACGCCTGTCATGCGGTAGGGCCGGCAGGGTGCGTGGATGAACATCCCATGTCAGTGACAGGAACCAGGCTCAGAGAAGGTAGTGTGCTGAAGGTCACACAGCTTCGGGCCAGAACCAGCGTTAGTCACAGGACAACAGCCAAGCTCCCGTCTCCCCGCATCGCTGAGGTGACAGTAAGAGGGCTCCCACGTGATGGAAATTATTGCCAAATAGCATAAAATATGTCTCATAAAATCAGTTTTCTCACAGAAGCTTTCTAGCCAATCAAGCCTAAGAGGAAAAGGAAAATTTTCCCAAGTTTGTGGTTTGAAAAACATCTGGAGTTAACGTGAAGTGAACGTCCCATGCAGTTGAACCGTGTGGGGGGCTGGAGCAAGCACCCTAATACTCAGGGCCACCCACCCAAATGCCTGGGGGAAGCGCCCGTGAGTCGCGCCGGCAACAGAGGCGAGAAGCCAGGGCCAGGGCCACTTCTGTGGTAAGCGCGGGAGCCCTGCTAGAAGCTGTGGGTGGAGGGAGGTTTCGCGATGGATCTGCCGCACAATCCACACGAGGTAATGCAGAATTACTCGAGAAGTGAGCACATACAGCTCATTTTCCCTTGCTGTTAAGGCCACGATATTTGCTCAAAGAAGAAACAAGGCTGGGTTTCTGAAACGTGCCTTCAACCTCCGCCCGCCCACCAGATCGGGAGTCAGCAGAATCCTAGCTACCGAAATTAGCCACATTCCCAGATTCGCCACTAAAACAAACCTTGCCTGAACCCCTACTCTGTGCAGGCGTTATTTATAGCTTGAGAACAGCTCAGCTCAGCAAATACTAATACGTTAATGGAGTACATGCTATGTCTCAGGCATTGTATTAGGTGCTCAGAATACAAAGAAGAATGAAACACAGCCACTGTCTGACCTCAGGAGTTTGGGTCCAGTGGAAAATTGAGAGAGAACTCCGGTAACTGCAGGGCCTGTGAGCGCGCTCGCAATGGGTGCAGAGAGCATAAGGAGGGCAGAGAAGGGGCTCGCTCTCATGTCACCCTGGGGGACCCCAGTGAGCTCTGGGTCTTGGGGCTGAGTAAGCACCGGCAGAACTCATCAGAGAGACAGGAGCACAGACAGGTGAAGAAAAACGCAACCAGGAAAGCTGGATGACTCGTCTCCAGGCACCAGTCTTGGACCTGCCAACATCACAGCCCAACAGCCCCCGCCGGAAGAAAAACTCCCAATTCTTAGGGAGTCAGACTTGTACCTGGATAAGTCGCTTTGAAAGCCCCAGACAACAAGCTCTAATGCCCTACTCCGAAACAGACGGTGAGAGTAGACACAGTGGGAGGAAGCACGGATGAGGGCAACTGTATGTGTTTCCGGGATGTGCCTCAGCTCTTCTCTTGGGTGGGTTTACCTTCCAGAGCAGTTTTGCTTTAGCTGACGTTAAAGTAAGTGTCCACTCCCTGGGCACACGGCAGCTGCACATTCGGTGGAAGGGAGAGCCACCGCCAGTATGACAGCGTCCTGTGGGCAAGCCCAGAGGGCCACTGATCTGAAGGGAAGGGTCCTCCACACGACTTCCCCATTGAAGTGAAAACGTTTCTCCAGGGTCTATCAGAAATCTTCAGAGTTCAAATTAAACTTTCAGATGGTTAGTATTTTAAAACTTAAATTGAACACATAAACATATACTCATGGGCCTTCTGCTAAATCAGACATTAAATAGTGCCCGTTAGGGGGAAAACAGATTACTGGCTAAGTCTCTCTCAGCATTCATTCTATATTTGAATACTTAATGACATTTGGGCCAAAAGCTGAAACGGAATCAAAATTTCTGAGAAACATGAGGACATGTGCAACCAAAGAGGTAGAAGAGAATTCAATGAGAAGACCATGACCAGACGATTTCAGTTGTTTACACCTCTCAGTATTTAAGGCAAATGGGTTTTCATTAAATGACATCACAACATATTTTACCTCAGGTACTCATCAAACAATCAGAAGTTTAATAAAAACTTACGAAGATTTCAGAGAAAAGTCTAATTATTTATCCCTCTGGGATTACTAGGGTTTACATTTCTATTAAGTGGAATTACCAAGAGTCACGTCACTTCATCTGTTTCACGTGTAAGTATCTTTATCGAATCAAGATGTAACATTATAGCCCCCACTTCTGTAGACCATGAAAAGGGTACGATCACAAGTGTGTGTTTCTGTTTGGCTATGACAGGAGGCAGCTCAAAGCCCCTCACCCTGGTATGAAAAGAAATCTGTACTCCAAAAAGCTTTTGAAGAATTATTTTATTTGATATTGCACTTTATTTGGTGTGTCACCTCAGATTCTACTGAAAAGCAGAGGAGAGGATTCTCAGAAGACTGTCTCCATAGCAACCAGACAACAACTGTGTCAGAAAATGATGAGACTCTTTGGAGTTCTGGAGTCCGTTTAAGTCTTACAACTTCCCGAGGAAAGTTTGGGCAATCAATGGTAATTAATTTTGGAAAAAGTAAGATATTCCCATTTAAAAAAAAAAACAGTTGTGGGAGCTCATCACATTTAAGTACTCATTAATATACTCAATTACACTCAGACCTGCCATGAAAGAAAGGCTCAAGGGACTACTGCAGATTGAAATAATAAGATATTAGACATATCTCAAAGTCATGTGAATAAATTTAGATCTCAGCAAAAGTAAATACAATTCAATTATAAATACTAGTATAATTGTAGCAATACTTTGTAACTCCACTTTTCATTTTCTACATGATTTAAGACACTAATATGGTAAAAAAAAATAATCATTAGCTGAAAAAATGATTGTTATTGTAACTTTGGGTTTAAATTCCACTTTTTTCCCTATATAACTTGAGACTTAAGAAATGCATTTAAAAGACTTGCTACTACATATTTTGGGCCATGCAGTATATAAAGATATAACTTTGTGACATCAGCAACTGAGAAAGGCGGGCACGGAGCAGTTTTGTGTGTTCCTGAAATTAAGCGAGTATAATCGAAACTGGAGTACTGCAACTGTAGGGTGTTCAACTCAACCCCCACTGTCACCTGAGTGACACAAGCTGTAGAATATATACAAAAAGAATTCAAATGTTTTGCTACAAAAAAAAATCAACTAAGCACAAAACAAGACAGTAATGCAGGAAATGAGTAACAGAGAAGCTATTTTTTAACTTCTTTTTAATGTTTGTTTATTTTTGAGAGAGAGACAGAGAGAGAGAGAGACAGAGAGACAGAGAGAGAGAGTGCGAGATGGCAAGGGGCAGAGAGAGAGGACACAGAATCCAAAACAGGCTCCAGGCTCTGAGCTGTCAGCACAAGAGCCCGATGTGGGGCTTGAACCCACAAATCATGAGATCATGACCTGAGCCAAAGTCAGCCGCTTAACTGACTGAGCCAACCCAGGTGCCCTGCAAAAGCAGTTTGACTGCAGAAATTTACATGAAAACTTAGGCTAAAAAACAAAACAGATCTCACATCAACCTAACTTTACAACTCAAGGAATGACAGAAAGAACAGACTAAACCCCAAGTCAGAAAAAGGAAGTAATAAAGATTAGAGCATAAACAAACAGAGGGTAGAGAAAGAGTTGACTTACTGAAAGCAAAAGATGGTTCCTCCAAAAGATCGACAAAACAGACAAACCTCTAGTTAGATGGACTAAGAAAAAAGGAAGGAAAATTCAAAATACTAAAATCAGAAATGAAAGTGAGGACATTATGGATTCTACAGAAACAAAAATAATCAGAAGAAAGTACTATGAACAGTCGTACACCAACAAACTGCACAACCTATATGAAATGAAGAAATTCCATTTCATGGAAATTGAAACCCAAATTATCAAGAAGAAAGACAAAACTGGGGTGCCTGGGTGGCTCAGTCGGTTAAGCGTCAGACTTTGGCTCAGGTCCTGATCTCAGGTTTGTGGCTTCAAGCCCCACACTGGGCTCTGTGCTGATGGCTCGGAGCCTGGAGCCCGGAGCCTGCTTCGGATTCTGCGTCTCCCTCTCTCTCTGCCCCTCTCCTGCTCATGCTGTCTCTGTCTCTCAAAAATAAAGTTTAAAAAAATTTTAAAAAAGGAACACAAAACCTACCAAGACTAAATCATAAAGAATAAAAAATCTGAATAGACCAAAAGCAGTAAAGCAAGATCAAATCAGTAAAGAAGATTTTCCAGCAAAGAAAAGCCCTGTACCTGATGACTTCATTGCTAAAATCTACCAAACATTTAAAGATGAACTAATACTGGTCCTTCTCAAACGTTTCCAAAAAATTAAAGAGAAAGGAACACTATTTTTTTAAGTTTACTTACTTATTTTTAAGATAGAGACAATGTGCACACAAACAAGGGAGGAAAAGAAAGAGGGGCTGATGTGGGGCTCGAACCCATGAACCATGAGGTCATGACCTGAGCCGAAGTCCGACATTTATCCAATACAGCTGCCCAGGCGCCCCCGAGAAGGGAACACTTCTTAACTCATTCTATGAGATTAGTAAAACTCTGATACCAAAGCCAGACAAAACACTATAAAAGCAGAAAACTACAGACCAGTAGCTCTGTGGAACACTGATGTCAAAATCCTCAACAAAGCACTTACCCAATTCGGTAGCACATTAAAAAGCTTATACATGAGTGGGATTTATTTCTGTAAGGGATTGTAGGCTCTACAAATGAAAACTCAATCAATGGGGGCACCTCACTGACTCAGAGGAGCATGTGACTCTTGATTTTGGGGCCATAAAGTTAAATCCCACAGTGGGTATAGAGATTACTTAAAAATAAAATCTTAAAAAAAAATCAATGTAATATATCATATTCAAAGAATGAGGGGGAAAAAACACATGATATCTCAATTGATGCAAAAAAAAATCTGACAAAATTCAACATCTTTTTATGGTAAAAACACTCGATAAACTAGGAGTAGAAAAAACGGGCTTCGGGGCACCTGGGTGGCTCAGTCGGTTAAGCGTCCAACTTTGGCTCAGGTCATGATCTCGCGGTCCATGAGTTTGAGCCCCGCATCGGGCTCTGGGCTGATGGCTCAGAGCCTGGAGCCTGCTTCTGATTCTGTGTTTCCCTCTCTCTCTGCCCCTCCCCCGTTCATGCTGTGTCTCTCTCTGTCTCAAAAATAAATAAATGTTAAAAAAAAATTTTTTTTAATAAAAAAAAAAAGAAAAAACGGGCTTCAACAGAATAAACGCCATATATAAAGAACACAGTAAACATCATACTCAGCCATGAAAGACTCAACACTTTACCTCTATGATCAGCAATAAGGCAAGGATGCCTGTTTTCACTCTTTCTATGCATAGTACTAGAAGTTCTAGCCCAAGCCATTAGGTAAGAAAAATAAATAAAAGGCATTCAGATTAGAAAGGCAGAAATAAAATGATCTCTTCATGGATTAAATGAACTTGTATGTAGAAAACACTAAACATCGTACACAAAAAATTGTTAAAAATTGTAAATTCACTAAAGTAGCAAGATAAAAAGTCAACATGCAGAAATCATTTGCATTTCTATACATTAAGTGAAAAATCTGAAGAGGAAATTAAAACAATTCCATTTATGATAGCATCAAAGAATAAAATGCTGAGGAATTAGCCAAGGAGGTGAAAGACTTGTACAATTAAGACTATAAAATATTGCTAAAAAATAAAGACACACATAAATGGAAACACACACCATATTCACAGATGTCAATACTACCCAAAACAACACAGACTCAGTGCAATCTCTATTAAAATCTCAATGACTTTTTTGTGTAAGTAGAAAATGCATAGAATTCATACAGAATCTCAAAGAAATCTGAATAGCCAAAACAATCTTGAAAATAAACACAGTTAGAGGACTCCCTCATTCTGATTTAAAAACTTACTACAAATATACAGTAGTCAAAAGCAGTGCAGTACTGGCATAAAAACAGACATACAGATCAACAGAACAGAGAGCCTAGAAATAAACCCTTGCATATATTGGCCAACTGATTTTTGACCAGAGTGCCAAGACTATTCAGTTAGGGAAACAACAGTCTTTTCAACAAAGTGCTAAGAAAATTGCATCTCCAAATGCAAAAGAACGAGGTTGGACCCTTACCTCACACCACACAGAAAAGTTAGCTCAAATTGGATCAAAGACAGAAATGTAAGACCTAAGACAATAAAACTCTTGGAACAAAACAAAGGACAAAGGCTTCATGATACTGGATTTGGCAATGATTTCTTGGATGTGACCAAAGGCACAAGCCAAAAATGACACAGAATTGGAGTGTATGAAAATTTAAAGATTTTGTGCATCAAAAGACACCATCCACAGAGTAAGAAGGCAATCCAAAGAAGAGGAGAAAATTAATATACAGAATATACCAAGAACCTGTAAGACTCAACAACAAAAAACCAAGCCATTTGATTCAAAGGACATGAATAGACATGTCTCCAAAGAAGACTTACAAACAGCCAATAACTGCGTGAAAAAAATGCTTAACATCACTAATCATTAGGAACAACAGTGGGCAACAGTATGGCAACTCCCTCCCAGGTTAAAGACGGAAACTACTGCCCGACCCAAAAATTCCACTTCTCCGTATATACCCAGAAGACCTGAAGAGATGTTCGTATGTCTGTGTTCACAGCAGCAATGCTTACGAGAGCTAAAACTTGGAGACAACCCTAGTGTTCGTTGAGGGATCGACGGACAGGTTAAATGCGGTACACACATTCAACAGAATATTAACTCAGCCTCAGAAAGAAATTCTGATGCCCTCAGCAACACGAATGAACCTCCAGGACATTACGGTGAGTGAAATGAGCCAGTCACAAGAGGACAGTGCACATGACTCCACATCTACGGGGTCCCCAGAGCCATCAAAATCACAGAGATGGGGGTGGGAGTGAGAGGGGATGGGGAGTTATTAATAGGTAGCGAGCTTTAGTTTTAGAAGATAAGATGAGTCATGGGGATGGATGGCAGGGAGGGACGGCTGCATGGCAGTGTAAGAATATTCAACGTCACTGAACCACACACTTGGGTGTGTTATTGTGGTAAACTTATGTCACGTATGTACAACCACAATAAAAAAAATTGGGAAAAGGGTAGAGAAAGAGAACTCAATGCAGTAAATGACACAAACTGAGTGGTCAGACCCCCAGAGGTGGGCAAAGGACTTCCTGGGGCTACTGAGGATGTACCAGTACCTTGGCAAGGACACTGCCAGAGCTGTGAGGGTCCTCATGAGGTGACGTGCATAGCACAATGAACCCATGAACAACACGGGTCTGTGTGCCCCAGCCCACTTACAGACTTTTTATAGTGCAGGACTGTAATCGTTTATGTTTCTCCTAATCGATTTTCTTTGGCTTACTCCTTTACGTAAGATGCAGTACACATTACGCTACATACCACGTACTATGTGTATGTGATACACACACTTGCATGTAACACGCCTAACATCATATGATATGTTATGTAACACACAAGATAGGTTTCAACCAACTGTTTAGGTCACTGGTAAGCTTTCCAGTCAACAGCAGGCTATCAGGAGGAGTCACAAGTTGTACGTGGATTTTCAACTGTGCAGGGGGTTGGCGCTCCTAACCCCCCGAGTTGCTCAGGGGTCCACTCTAGTTGCATGCTTTAACAGGAACACGGGTCACGGCATGAGCCGTCCTCCAGCACACAATAACAGAACCCACGGCAAAAAAGCAAGAAATCCCAGCGCACACAGTTTCACAACAGAACACGGGGATTCGAAAGCCAGCAAGGAAGAAACACGTGCAGTGTTTTATTAGGGGCTGGTGAGGCTGTGTTTACACACACACAGAGATAGTTGGGACATTCGGAAAGAGTCGGCTGACCTAGGTAACTGTGGAAGTGACCGTGCATCTTAAGGCCTCAGTGAAGTGCAAGCACACACCCCTCACATGTGCCACCGTGCAGACCGTGTCACTAACCTTCACTCCAGCCAGCATCCCCGTTGTGGACACACTGAAGTCAAGATAAGCTAGCGTGTCTGGGTTGGAAGGTTTGTAGATCTGGGCAGGCCGTTTCTTTGGCAAATCGTCTGGAGCAAAACAAAGCCATTAGCATGTCTGAGCCAATGGCAAAGCAGACAAGCAGGTACAGGTGTCTGGCTGGTTTGAGGACTGACCTGTGTCCAGTATGGGGGGCCACGCCCTGACGTCTACGGCCGCAGCTGCCTCCCGGGACCGTAACAACTTACAGATCAGCTGTGTTGTCATCAAGCAGGCAGAGCGACTCACCTGAGGTGAGAGAACAAGTTGTGGAGGAAGGAGGTGAACGGTCGCGCACGGCCAGCTGCTCACCACACACCCCGAGGCCAGCGGCTTTCACAGCGGGCCAGGCTGCCTCCCATGGAGCCAGCATGACGGCCAGGATGTGACCGCGGACCCAGAGCTCAGACACGGAGGCCCCTGGAAATTCCTGGAGCTGAGGAGTAGCCATGGTTATGAGCGTGCTCAGAAAGGAGTGTCCCAACCAACCACTCTGTCAGCTCTGATCTACAAAAACCACCATGTGTCGCCACAGATGCGGCCACGACTTTCTAAACAGAGAAGTGGCCTGGACAGTACTCCCACACACCCACAAAAAGAATTCGCGTGTGCTATCCCCAGACTAAGCTGTCCCTCGTGGTTTCTCCTCCAAGGGGAAACCCTTTTTCTAATCCTCTTCAACTTCCCCAAGCATAAGAAAAGTTAAAATAAATCTGTGCTTTCAAAAACGAATGGGACACTTCTAAATCTTCAGCAGAGAACTTCAGAAAAATATATGACTTCTTCATCAGTTTGGTGCAAAAAACTCCCACTGTCTTTACAGACGCCCGTGAGAGAGGTCACTTTCTTGAGGGCCCTGCGACTCTAATGCACGAGGGAAGCCACCCCAGCCCCTAATGCCACAAGTGAGTGAAATCATGAAATCCCATTTCCAGAACTAGATGGTAGAGGCCGCATCCTCCCCACCAGCCCCAGAGCTAGCCCTGCCTCGGTTCTGCCATCTGGAAGACCTATGCTTGGACCAGGGCACAGGTGGGAGGAAGAGAACCCTGGGAGGAGAACCCCGGGGGGAGCAGGAGGAGGACGAGCAGGAGAGCCCCGGGGTGGGGGGAGGAGGAGAACCCCGGGGGCGGGGGGGGGGGGGGGGGGGGAGCCCCCCGGGGGAAGGGGCGGGGAGCCCCCCGGGGGGGGGGAGCAGAAGAACCCCAGGGGGAAGGAGGAGAGCCCAGGGAGTGGGTGGAGGAGGAGGAGAAGAACCCCAGTGGGGCGGGGAGTCGGGGGAGCCCCAGTGCTTCCAGGTGTGGTTACCTCCACGATCATCTTCACGGTGGGCAGCGTGGTGGCGATGTTCTGCGGGTGCGGGGGGCGGACGGTTATGGGCACGCAGCCCGCATACAGGCAGCCGTAAAAAGCTGCAATCAGGTCTATTCCTAGACAGGAGGAATGCGTAAGTGCTCAGGTGACAGTCCCCGGTGCAGAGGTGCCAGCCTGGGGCTGCGACGGGAACGGACTCCTGTCTGTGCTGTCAATTCCCGCCGCCTGTCCTTTCGGCACGAGATGCCCAAGCGGCCCAGGTGGCTGATTTCTGTCATTTCTCTAAGGAATTACTCACCTCTATCGTCACCAGTTTACTGAAGGATTTAATTATTGTTGCTTAAATGAACTACCTCAGACGTCGAACAAAACAAATTTGGACACAAATGTCTTTGCGAACTTTCGCCCCGTGTATGACCTCAGGAGGCACCCAGCATGCAGCACTGCCCTGCGAGAGGCCACAAGTAGACCTAGGGAGCCACACAGAGCCCGATGCTGGCTGTCAGCTAGGGCGTGGGCGACAAGGTGCCCCGCACGCGGCTGGGGAACTGCCTTCTCACCTGGTGGGTAGACGAGAGCCACGTGGTCCCCGTCCTGGAGGTGCCCTCTCTCCAGTAGCATCACGGCGATCTTCTCGGCGCGCTTATGCAGCTGCACACACGTCAGTGAGCTTGCGATGGCACCCTGAGGGTCGCAAGAATGAGCAGGTGGGATTTTTTTTAACGTAACAGCTTTACTGAGATGTACTGCAGGTACCAGCCAGGCACCTTATTTCAAAGGCACACTTCAACGGGCACTGGTGTGTCCCCAGAGCTGTGCGGCCATCCACAGTCGGTTTTGGCATGCTTTGGTCATCCCCCAAAGACCCCTATCAGTGGTCCCTTCCCTCTCCTTCCCACTGGCCAAGAAGGGCAGCACCAAAGAGACATCTAGATGTACTTGTGTCAACAAAAGATGTTTTCAAGAATAATTATTTCACTTAAAGAATAGCTAAACGTACCAAAAAAAAAAAAAAAAAGTCAACCTGGTAATTCTGGGACTTTGGTATAATTGCCAAGGGCAGGAAGAGTCAGTGGTGACCCAGCAGGAAAAATAAAACTTGAACACGTTTTTAAGAAACACCACGTTAAAAGTCGAGGTCAAAAAAACAAATGAAAAAAGCAACAAACCAAAAAAATCAGTAAAGTGAAAAACGAACTCGTCAAATTCATTTTATGTAGAACATCACACACATAGAAACAAGTGGAAAACACATTTGGATTGAAAAATACCTTAAAAGCACTGTTGTTGCAACTTCTTACTAATCTCCAATTATTTCAAAGTAAACAGTTGAGGAAAATAAATAAAATCTAAACCCTGCTCTTCATGATGAAACCCTATATTAAAGCAATTGACAGGGTGAAGGGCAGGTCGCCCTCTGTGTCTCGGGCCAGGAAGACTCCACGCCACGGAATTTGAGACGACACCGTTTGCTCCCACAGATAGAGCGAGCCAGCAGCGGCAGGAGGAACGGCAAGACACGGGTGATTTTCGGGGACTCTGCAGGTGCGGTAGGCGTCCTGGACCCAAAGGTCATGTGTGGAGAGAAAAGTCCAAAGGGAAGGGCAGTGAGCGGTGCTAGTGTAGAAGGGGGTCACACTGTGTGGACAGAAGTGACCAGGCCCTTGGGGTCCCTTAAAAACAGGCAGTGGTGGCCTAGCAACTGGAGGTGCTGGGAAAACACGTTAGAATTCCTGTCAAAATGGCCTGTTTGTTGGAAACACGTGCTCTGGGTGGGGTGTGTGGGACCACCTTTTATGATCAGGATTACAAACACCGGTGCTTGATGCTTGCCAAAATCATCCACAAGATAACTGGCTGTTGTGTGGAGGTCCAGGAAGCAACCCATTCCCCTTCATGACCTGACCCACAAGCAGCGCTTAGGACTGCAAGGGCTCCTGCCCTTTCCCACCGGCTGGGACTGGTTTCTGTGGGGACAGGTCAGTGACGATTCTCTGAATCGAACCTTCTCATCGCACATTTTCCTTGTCTTCCAAGGAAGGTTAAAAAATGAGAAAATGGAGACACGCGTAAGGTGAGAGAGCCACGGCAGAACGTGGCAAAGCTGGGTAACCAGACAGACCCGGAGGCTGAGGTGCAAGATGCGGCCCAATCGTGAGAGCTCGGTGCCCCCAAAACCAGGCGCTCCCAAGCACCCACTCCCGGAGACCACACCTGTCCAAAGGAACTGAAATGAACACACTCACTGAGCCAAGTGTCCTTTGAACATTTCAGAGTGAGATGGTACGGCTGATGGGGAGGCCCAGGACCACCTCGATCCCCAGACTGGCGGTGGGGGGAGCCCATCCTGCCGGCCGAGACACTCAGGCACCAGCTGTCCTGGAGGACAGCCAGCACTACCTTCCTGGCCGTCAGACAGGCACAGCCACGATGCCGGTGGGTGGTGGTGTGCCACGGTGGGCAGGGCCAGCACAGAGGGCTCATCCGTACATTCCCACTGAGCTCGGCCCTCCTTTCTGTCCCCACCCTCTGGCCGCCGGTATGGTCTGCTTGTCTTCAGTAGCAAATATTCCCGCTCTGGGCTGTTCAGATTCTGGAGCTGACCTCCTGAGTTTCGGAGATCCGATGCCAATCCCCTATCCATGATCAACTTTTCCATCACGAGACAAAACCTAAGAGATTGTCAGGTATCGGTGGCTCAGAACCATTAGCCTAAGCATATCCGAAAAGATGTTTTGGCCCTAGTCTGTGAAAATTCCCACTGACATACTTAAAGGTGAAATTTAATTGGCATGCTGTCCTTCAGCCCTACTGATCTCTGAAACAGCTTTCACAACACCGTCTGCGGTTCTTTGGGTTTACGGCGGTGAACAGACAAGCCCCCGCCACAGGTGGTAACCATGGGCGGGGGGCGTCCAGTTCCAGAGTCAGCGATAGGGAGCCTGGAGATCCACACTGTCCTCAAGCCCCCAGAAGGTGCCACGCTGGGGCCAGGAGCGCTGGTTCCCAGGCAGTCCAGAGCCTCTCTCAACCCCCCTCCCCCACATGCAGGGTGGAACATGTCCATACCCCACCTCTCACGAGCCCACAAGGGCACAGGCCACACCCAGCCCCAGATTCCCTGTGGGAGCTTCAGGACAACCCCCACCTCTGGGGAAATGGCCCCGGTGCCAGCTCTGCAGAACAGGAACAGCCACGGGCGAGCAGTCCAAGAAGTGGCAGCCCAGTAGCCCTGGTCAACGGCTGCCTGGCTACCCCATCCCCATCCACAGGAAAGGGTGACGTTTCCAGAGAAAGTAAGTTCTAGTGAAACCACCTCACTGGAGAAATCAGGGCTGCCTTTTCCAAAAATAAGTTTTGGGTGCAATCGTGACAGAATCCAACCCCTGTTCTAAAGTCAGCAGATTTCAGTGTTAGGGACTGTGAATTTTGGCACCACTTTAAAGTTTTGTATTAGGTTAAATAACAAATGAAAAAAATACTAAGGAATTAAGAAAAAGCCAAATGTGATTTATATTTGAAAATTTGAAGGAACTGTTATAAACAAACAAACAAAAAGTTACAAAGAGTTGGCTGATGTTTGTTAAAAGGAGTAACAGGTGGTCTTTTGTATGGAAACAAGCTCCAAAATGCAAGTTTTCCATGATTTGCAATGAATTATGTCCCCATGTCCTACTATAAACCTGACATAACAGCTTGTGCTCTATCGACAGCTCTGGCCGTGGTGAAGAGCGTACGAGTGGACACTGTTTGCAACAAGAAAGCTGCTCTCGTAGGTGCCAAATGGTTCACCGGCTTCTACGAGCCTTGTCAAGTCGCCAAATTCACAATCCACAGAATGTGCCACGCAGGATGGAGGCGAGCCTGAAAACGTGGTGAGCCACATGCTGGGAAGACAATGGTGTGGATACACGGAGTTAAGTTAGACATCATCAGCATTTAACCTCACCGGTTTCCATCTTTTTAAAATACTGCTTTTAGAAAACGTGAAACGGCGTGTGCGGCTTGCACTATACTTCCACGGGATAGGAAGGGCGACTGACGTGGAAATTACAAACCACCACCATAAACATGGTGATTACAACCTTCAGCCACGGCTGAGCATTTGTTGTAAGTTCTACGTGGGGCCGGGGGTGGGGGGGGGGGGGCCAGGTCCGACCCTTAGACTGGCTCAGGAGGCAGCTGCCTGCACGTCCAGAGCCATGTCCAAAGGAAAGCCACCAGTGAGCCACCTCTCTGTGCTGACCCAAAGTGGATTCATTCATGGCTCTGATCTCCTCCCCACCCTGTCCACTTTTCTGTTTCTAACAAAGCCCTTTCTCGAGTGACTCATTTTCCCAAACGATCCAGGGTCTAGCTACAGCAGATGACCATGACCATGGGGTCAGGGATGGGAGCGCCATCACCCAGACCAGATCAGCTGATGAGGAGTCCAGTGTCCCGGTGTCACCCCAGTCGACCATCTGAGGGCTCTGCCCCCATGCTGCCACTCCTGTCATTCTATGGGGTTAGAACAGCTCTGTCTTCCTCCCCTGCGGGGGTGGGTCATCTGTGAACACGCCCGGATCATCTCTGAGTCTGCGTGTGTGTTGCAGGGTGGTCTCCTCCTCCTTAGGCTGCCTATTTGTGCCTCCAAGGGGTCCAGGCAGATTCCGCCCCCACTGTAAACGGGAGAGACCATGGGGGCCACACTGGGGAGGGTCGAAAAGGTGACGTGGACCTGTCCCTTACTTTTGCGCAGCTTAGCGCTTACGGAGGACACACCACACCCAGCGTGTCGGCACCGCTGCAGCAGCTGGGGAAACTGTAGCTGAAGGGACCTGAGAGGTCCTTCCCGGGACAGGTGACAGTCTTCACTCTGGAGGGCCACTGAGAGACCACGGAGGAGGAACAGTCCCCAGGACAAATGAATGCTATGTGTAGAGGGTGGAGAAAGTCAGCACAAAAGATTAAGGAGAAATCAGGACGGCATCACAGAGCCGAAGACTGTCCGCTGGGCAACACTGTCAGGAAAGCTGAGGGAGGAGCCAATGGAGGAAAGGGAGGAGAAAAGCAGGGTGCACATGTTTCAGGGCCTTGGGTAACTGAACAGACCCTCAGGAGCCCAGGCACCATGCTTCCTACTGCAGCACACCTGGGAGTGCAGAGGAGTCAATCCAGGGAATGGGGTCCACTAGGCCCTAACAGAGGTCAGGGAAGCAGGAGCACTTTCTAAGACTCTTCCTGGGGGACAGTCTTGAACAGACACAAGAAAAAATGACCCACCGGGTCACCTCAGCCCACACGGCAACTCAAGGTCATCAGAGCCTCCGTGGTCATTTCCAGGAGCCCCATCACATGGACGCTGGCCTGATGACTGGGTATCCAAGTGAGAAACCCAGTTACGTGACTGGCAATGCCTTTTACTGGTCTCTGATCTATTACTTTAAATGGCAAGAGGTACCTCTGCACATTAAGATTTTGGTATTTTGCAACTCTGAATAGCCATAATTTCTGACAACTGTATATACCCATACTTGTCAAGAGACCTATTTCTAGTTCTCAGACTTTATTTCCACAGCAGAAAAATAAAAGTTAAGTATATGAAGGCTTTCGCATCTAATTTTACTGTTAATACTACTTGCTAGTATATATAAGCCCTTATTCTTAAGTCCTCCTGTGAAACAATACTGAAGAGCTTGCTTTTCCAAAGTGAGATGTCAACACAAACCTTAATTACACTTGGAAAATAGAAAAGACTTTCGTTCCCAAGGACTGAAGTCTATAATGAAAGCACAACTTCTTACTTACAGGAGAGTAGTTCACTAATAAGAGACAAAAACGTGCCACAGATCTGACCCATTCCCTGTATTTTGGGGGGGAAATAATGCAAAAAAGATACTGCTGAAATGATCCATAAAGATCTCAGTCAAAATAGCCACAGATAAATAACATGAAGGACATCACATAGGACTGAAGTCAAAGGGTTACGGTGTGAAGAAGACAAAGCCACAAGACAGGGACCGGGAAATTTGAGTTCAGCGTGCCTCACCCTACAGTTGAGCAGCGTGTACAGGACGTGGTCGGGGGTGGTCTGCGCCCTCCACTGCAGGACCTCCGACAGAAACAGGAACTGGAACAAAGCACAGCCGTTAGGCCCCGGCCATCCCGTCACCCTGCGTTCAGATTTAAACTCACACCTCTAGATCAGGCTAGCTTCGGTGCTTTCAGGTGACTTAAAGCATCGCTTTTCCATGGAGGAAGGAGGGCTTCCCTGTCACAATCAGAAGAAGAATCCGGCACTTACAGGGTTTTTCCTGCGTGACCTGGATTCCCATGTCTGGCTGGGATTCGCAAGTCACAGGGGCCGGAGCCGCGCCTGGTCAGAGACGTCTCCCCACAACCTGCCGAAGGCTGGGAGGCGCATTCCCGGAATGCAAGGGGCAGCCAGCACAGAAAATCCCTTCCGGCCTCCCAGAAGACGGTGATTTCTGGGGGCTGTGATGGCAAGATCAGACCTATGCTGCTTTTGAACTGGGCTCTCTCACACGTGTTGTTTCCAAATGGTCATTCCCTGAGGTCTCCCAACAGCACTGCAAATCACACGGATCACTGTACCCTACCGAGTCAGTGTGGAGAGGGAAGGTCAGCCCCACCTCAGGTCTAATCACAGGAAACACCTGGGTAGATCCCTTAATCCACTTTTTTAATAGAAATGTACTCTGAGGTCTGAACATGGTAACCAAGTGCTTTCAATAAACGTATTTCTATTTGTTACCAAACTGACAATATTTTTAAACGGTTGACTTTGTCATGTTTCCTGGTAGCTCATACAGACAGGGGTCACCTTTTGGTGAATCATCAGAGTTCTCAAGTCTGCATGGTGATAATGGGGAACGCAGTACACGTGACAAAATGTGACATGTATGCTGGGTGTGGCCCCAGATTTCTCCTCTAGCCCCCGAGGTCACGTTAAGGACGCCAGTTTGCCAACCCGGGTTTCTCACTTCTGTTCTCTTGAATTCCAGCAGTTAAAGGGCCGAAGCCTTTTGCCTCAAGGCCGTCTGGGTGTCACGCCAGGGCTGGCAGGCTCATCAGGAACGAGCGCCCCAGGATGCCAGGACAGAGCGGGCCTCGGGCCTCAGCTCGTGCGCCCGTGTCTCCTCCCACCCCCTTGACCCTGTGCAGTGTCCCGCAACACGGCACCCCCACCACACACATCTTTGTGGTGAGACGTGCGTGCAGGACCGGGAGGGCAAGACGCCCAAGTTCAGGGGCGGGCGCTGAGCTGGCCGTCAGTGTCGTCTGGAGCAGTGTGCCGGCACAGGGCTCGGAGAGGAACCCCGTCCGCCTCTCACCTTGCGGGCCTGATCATTGTCCTCTATCTGGCCCAGGTCTCTGCCGCTGGCCTGCGCAATCCTCTTCCCAGACACCAGGTTCCCCACCATCACAGAGGCAGGGCCAATTTCTGGAAAGAATGTGAGGAAACAAGTCAACTTAAAACATGACCGCGCACCTCGGCAAAGAGCTGGCTCCGGGGAAACCCTCTGAAAGGCCGAGCTCTGAGAAAATCTTATCGGAACAGGGCTTCCAGTGCGTCCCAACAATGAGAATAATGGCAGACACGAGCGAGTCTCGATTACAGGGTAAAACAACGTTTTCACCAGATCCCGGTGGCGTCTCCCAAACCCGCTGCTGCCAGTTGGTAGGATGCTGCGATCTGTCCACTTGGATGATTGTGAGCAATAATGCTGAAGATAAGGCAGTAAACTGTGACGCGTCTCACTGCGAAGCAGTCAGGACTCTGGGATCACCTGTATGGTGTTCCCCAGTGTCCCTGCTTGTCACTGAGCGACCACCGACATAAACTATTGCACATTTTTTATAAATACCTTTATAATGCAGGGGGTAACGCCGCACGGGCACAGTCACCTATCTCACTGACGGAACAGCTCTGGGCTCTCGCCGGCCCCGCAGAGATACGGGAGACCAAGCCCAGAGGCTCCTGTTGAGCCAAAGTTCCTCTTACACCACCATTACAGACTCAATTACCAGCACTCCTTTTACTGTTTATGAAACATTTCACAAGAAAAAAACCAGATGCAATCTAGTCTGACAGCTTTCTCTTCTGTTTCAATGAAAGAAACAAGTTTCCTAAAAAACTGCAGAAACTCTTTCACAATGTCTAGCTGCAGGAAATCCTGGGCACCCCCCAGGTTTCTCAAAACACAATCATTCACTTTGTTTTGATCACACACACGTATGCACGTTTACCAGGGAAGGGTCAGCTGTGAGTGTGTGTGACACAAATGGCGGCAAGGAGTCAGGCAGGGAGTTTAAAGAAGGGAGTGGAAATAACAAAGACGTCAGCCACGTGTGTTTAGTCCGTGGTTTAATAAAATACAAGTTGAAGATCACTACTGAATCAAATTCTTGTTTCACCTTTGCCAAAGGCCACCTTACAAGCTTCTGAATCACGGCATATGTTGCCTTCTGTTATTGTACGTGGAGAGCCATGTGTCAGCAGGTAAGAAAGTCTTAGGTTCAGGTTCAGGGGCAGAGGCCAGCAGCTGCCGGGATGATGACCCCCAGGCACCCTGGGAAGATGGGCAGGGCACGGGCTGACGCCTCCAGGTGACATTCTTCTCTGCAGACACGTGCCCATCCAGAGTTGGGCTGCCGTAAAACATTCAACGTTTTGGGAGAAGGCAGGCACTTCCAGCAGGACTGAAATCGGGAAAATGGCCCATGACACAGATCTCTGGGCCCCTGCTCACTGGCTTCAACGTAGGCAATTTGTAGGCGCCGTGACGCTGTTTCTGTGGAATCACAGAATACACCTTCTATGCTCTGCCACAGCAGGTCTGAATGGTCAGGTGTGGCAGATTGGGACTGCCTGCATTTTTCTCAGCTGGTAATAAAGACACTGCAACAGAGGAGCGGTCTTTCCACATTTAACAAGATGAAAAGACAAGGCAGCGTGGCGTACGGGGAAGCGAATGTGGCTGCTGCGTGGATGGTGCACAGGCTCAACCCGGAGCCCAGCCGACTGGCCCTCCGCTTCCTGACTTGGCGTCTGTGGCATTCTCCTTGGTCCCGGGGGGGTGGGCAGGAAGGCTCTTCTGAGAAGCCCATCTGGCCTAAACTGGCTTGAAGTCTTCTCCGTAATTTTTTAAGAATTCAAACTAGGGTGGGAGAAGCACTATTCTGAGGTGCCGGCAGCTTGCCCCTCCTTCCCCAGGGCTGGTCTCTACTGGATGTGAAGCTCAGACCTCACATATTGCTCCCCCGAGGTAGACTTAAGAATTACTTTTTTCCAAATGGTGCTGGGAGACAGGTGCTTTCCTGTGGCATTTATTTGCAAAATCTGTCCCCCTCCCAAGAACCAAGGGTCTCCCCGCCCTTGCCAAATGAGGTGGGTGTGGTGCAAGACACCCTCACAGACTTCACCGCCTCAGGATTTGAAAACATAAGGTTGAAGAGCGCCTGGGTGGTTCAGTCAGCTGAGTGTCTGATTCTTAATTTCAGCTCAGATCATGATCCCAGGGTCATGGGTTCGAGCCCCATATCAGGCTCTGCGCTGAGTGTGAAGCCTGCTTGGGATTCATTCATTCTCTTTCTCTCCCTCCCTCCTTCCCCTGCTCCTACACTTTCTCTGTAAAATAAAGTAAAACATTAAAAAAAAAAAAGAAAATATAAGGTTGAGATGGACCCAAAAATAGGTACTGAAGTTCACATTTGCGTTCTCTCCCTCCCCTCCCACTTACAGATGCAGAAATGGGCAGGTCGGGAGTTTTATCTCAGAGTTGTCCTCTTCCCATTACTACCCGACTGTGTCACGCAGGGGACACACAGCACATATTGTGTCCTCTGGGTGCAGAACCTGCCAGCCCGGCCGCACTCCTCCCCTTCTCCCCAGCAGGTGCAGTGCTGTCTGCGGCTGCTCCCCCTGCTGCCCTCTGGCTGCTCAGATACACTGTGTCCCAAGGACTGTTAACACTGGGAGCTGTATTTCAAGTTGTTAAATACTGTTGGTACCCCAACTAATGGGTTAAAGGGCTTTTTTAATTTTTTTTTTAACGTTTTATTTATTTTTGAGACAGGGAGAGACAGAGCATGAACAGGGGAGAGTCAGACAGAGCGAGACACAGAATCTGAAACAGGCTCCAGGCTCTGCGCTGTCAGCACAGAGCCCGACGCAGGGCTCGAACTCACGGACCGAGAGATCATGACCTGAGCCGAAGTCGGCCGCTTAACCGACTGAGCCACCCAGGCGCCCCAAAAGGGCTTTTAACATTTTGTGCTCCGTTAAGATACTCTCACACACACGTTGTTAGCTCAGTAAATATGAATTCATCTGCTAAAAGAGGCAACTAGATCATCTACAAACTAAGTTTTAGGAGCTTTGTTTCAAGCATCTAGCAACACCCTCATGGAAAAATGGCCTCACTAAATGCTTTGGCCACAACAAGTACTTGTTCACAGTCTGTAAGTGTCTTTTCCAAAGGAGACTTAAAACTCACCACATCCAATCCCCTCATTACATTTATGGAAACTGAGGCTTCAGGGAAATGTCACCTGTCTGAGGTACGTTATAGGTCGTTAGCTGAGGCAGGGAAGTGAACCAGCACCTCATGCTGTCATTAGTATTTGTTAAAAACAGCTTTTATTCAGGGGCACCTGGGTGCCTCTGTCAGTTAAGCGTCCGACTCTTGATTTCGGCTCAGGTCGTGATCCCAAAGTCATAGGATTGAGCACTGTGTCGGGCTCTGTGCTGACAGTGCAGAGCCTACTTGGGATTCTCTATTTCCCCCTCTCTCTCTGCCCCTGCCCTGCGCGCTCTCACTCTCTCAAAAACAAAGAAGTAAACAAACATTAAAAAATTAAAAAAAAATTATTTCCTTACAATAATCAATCACATAAAGCTTCATTCACCATGCTGCGGCCGTGATACCTAAACAGCCCCAACCTCCCAGCTCATCCTTTCTTCCCAGAGGAAGAAGGCTGTCCTCAGGTGCCCCGACACTGCTCTCGAGCAAAGCACCTTGGCCTTTTCATTCAGTCAGGTTTTGCCTTGACATCCGACAGGTGCACTGAGCCCCGTAGTTCTAGGAAGCACATCAGGCCTTTGCAAATGACCCCCCACCATGAGTATCTGTCCTGAATTCTGCCGTGAGCTTCTCTGCACCCGGGACCACTGGTGGCCAGGCCCCCAGTGGAGGTGTCTGATGGTGGACGGAGGTGGGCAGGAGACAGGGAGAAGTCAGTCACTGCCGAATGTGTGCAAGGACACACTAAGGAGCCTGCCACCATGATCGATTCCATTCACAGACCCCAACACACCCACATGGAGCCACTGCTCTGACCTTCCCACGGCTGTTTATGCCCTGACACAATAGGAGATAAAGACGTGATTTTTCATCGTTTTGATATGCCCACAGAAAGGCAATGCTTTGTGTTCTGGGGGGCTCGTCGCTTGCAGCCAGTGTGCCCGCGAAATGTAAAGAAATGGATACTTCGTCAGTGGTAACTTTATGTTTTGCTATTGCAGTTGTATAAGCCAAGGACTGAGAGGAAAAAGAAACGAAGAGAGGTATCAGGGGATCTAGAACCTAGAATGTAAGAAAACAACAAACAGCACAGAAATCCGAAGAAAACCAAAAAGCAGAGATAACTGCAAAGCCAAGGTGCCCAGAAAGCAGACAATGACTCCATACTTTCCAAGAGAACCCACGCAGAGGAGAGAACCGCAAGGCTACGTGTACGTCCTCACGAACACACGTGCATCGTGGAGGGGGTAAGGACAAGGGACACAGGCTCTGTCTGTATGCGTGGGGCAACCCTTTCTTCCTGCAGCATCCGCGTCCTCCCCTCACCCTACTGAGGACCACCCACCCACCCTCTCATCCGATCTCACTTACGGGGCGTCGGCCTCAGTCCCTACATTTACCACCAGGTGGGCTATGCCCAGAGTTGACCCAACGGTGTCTGGCTGACTCGTCGTCAGCTCTGCCCTGCAGCCACGCTGTACTGGGTGGAACAAACAGTCAGCGGGTCTGGGTCTGCCTCTGTCACACTCTGGCCCCATCAACCCCCCGCCTCTCTGTGACCCATTCTCCTCATTTGTGAAACAGGGACAGAAGAGTGTCTACCACGCAAGCCCCCATGAGAAGAGATGCGTTAATTAGTACAACATGCTGAAACAGTGGCTGTGGGGCCAGCACAGCCCGAGTGTGTGACGCCACTGCCGGCCCCTCCCTGCTTGGACGCCCTGGGACCTCCTGTCACTGCACCAGCAGAAAACCTAGGCCCTCCCCTCCCACGGTCTGGAGATAAATTTTCTCTCACTGATGACTATGCAGCCTGAAAGAACATAATTGATTAGTTGCTAGGCATCGAAGTCAGATAAAGGGTAAGTACATGTTCCCCAAACCCCCAAGCGCTAGACACACATTCACTCTTACAACGTCACAAATGAATTTCTAGACTTCCACATAGGCTTCAAGAGTTTCCCACATTTATTAGGCTTTGACACCTAAATAACCCATGAGACAGGTAAGGAAGCATTATTCTCATCTGAAGGAAACCGTGACTGAGAGCTTCCATGCCTGGTAAAATGCCACCCAGCAGACCGAGGGTCAACTACTCCACTGGGATCTACATAGGGCTCCTTCCCAACATGCCCCCAGGTGCCAGGCTCCCAGCCAACCATGCTGTCCCAGGAGAGCCCCTCATCCACCATCCAGTGGGGCAGGTTTATGCCGTGAGAGTGTGGAGACCAGGACAGGAGTGGGGTTAAGAACCACCTACAGGCATGGGGCCTGGTCCACAGGGCACCAACAGCACCTGGTTCCAGAGAGCCACCCAGATTCCACACAACTCTCCAGGCCATGGGACATACCTGGCTGCTTCTGTCGAGGTTTAGGCAAGTTTGTGACACAGGTGTGGGGACACATCAGGACGTTGCAGGGGTGGAGTGAGCCCTCCAGGAAGAGCTGCTTCGTTTCTGACAAGTGGATCCCACCGAGTGGGGTTTTGGGGAGGGTGTTTGCTGGAACCAAGGCCAGGCAATAAACCCCAACTTGATGTATGCTGTCAATTGCCTGGAAAGTCATGAGGGAGGAAGTGGGTTAGAACAGGTGCCACAGACACGAAGCCAATGTTCAGACGGCGCAAAGTCCCGTCTGTAACGTGAGCAAGCACACGCCATCCGAGTGGGGTGAAGATGCCAAGAGAAGGGGTGTCTCTCCAAATCCAGCCAAACTGGCGAATTTTATGTGGGATCTGTGCACTGACCACATGCACTAAGAAGGGAAATTTTGAGGAAAAAAATACACTCACGTGAATGGTGGGAGCTAGTTTTGCAGACCCGTGACCCCTAATCTTGGTCTGCTCAGTTATTTTCCAAGAATGAAATACACATTTCCCGGTCGATGCAATTTCTGATCCAATGGGGCAACGGTCGGGGAGCACGGGAGCACCGTTGGTGGGGGTTAAGGGAAGCCGGCGTGGAAGCAGGTGAGGGGCCCCGGGGCAGGAGCGGAGCTATACCTGCAGCACCCTGCTCATCCACTGGAAGCTGTCCTCCTCCGTGGAGTCTGGCCTCTGCTCGGCCACAATCACTATCCTCTCGTCGTGCAGGACAGTTACGGAAAACACAGCTATCCTGCGAGGACAGAAAGGAGCAGGTGCGGTGAGCACGTGCTGTAGATGCCGCCCAAAGCACTGTTCATTCCGCTACTGATGGCAGAGCCCACGAGAGCACAGCGCCGGCCTCTGCTCCAGCAGACCTGTGAGGGGACGGGCCCCGCTTCTCAGGGCAGACGGAAGGTGCTGGGCTGTGGACGTCAGAACCGCGCACAATCCACATCTTGGGTTGCACCTGTGAAGTAAGTCTCCACATCAAGGGAAACTCTGGGATGAACGAGTTTCTGCCTCTCTCTCGGGAAGCACAGCACCACGTGACTCGGACCCCCAGAGTCCCCCCTATCACACAGAGGCTGCCCTGGCTCCGTGAGTTAAACGGGGCAACGCTACATCCACGTGTCTGTCACTTCCACTCTCACTGGCGTGCCGGGCGGCAGTAAGGCTCTACAGGAGTTCATGACTTCTTTCACGTGAGCCAAAACCCGGGGAGCCGCCACCGTGAATTAGTATTTACTGTGCCCAGATCATCAGGGAGAAGAGGCCACAGGACTCCATTCTCCCACACAACTGTTGCTCGACTATTACCTTGGGGTCTTTGGAGATGATCTGCTCCAACATGAGTTTTTGGCTGTTCCCTTTGTGTATTTCTTTAAAACACAAGTCTTTCAAACAGATATTTTTATTTGACTCAGAGGAGAAGTGACGAAAATTATGTATGGAGCTCAGGAAATTTCTATAAAATTGGGCATTCAGAACTAGACAGAGCGTCAGAGGTCACTGACTCCCACAACTAAGGAATTTGTGCAATTTTATATAACCAGTGTCGTCTGCAGACAACCCAGGGTTGAATTCCCAGAGGGCGCACGCACACCCACCTTCCTCTGTAGACGAATTTCATGGGCTCCACGGCCAGCGCTGTGGCGACGATGTCGTCCGCGTTGTGTCTGCGCCCGCTGACCACCATGAGCCCGTCCATCTTGCCCACCACGAAGACGAGCCCCCCGGGGCCGACGAAGCCCAGCAGGCCTGTCCTTACGAAGGGGTACTCGCTGACAGGGGCCCCCGAGCTCGTCACGGGGAACACCTGTAGACACACGAGTGGTGAGTGCCCAGGGGCGCCCACCGCCACCCTCCTCCCTGGAGCCCATTGGAGAAGCCCCCCCTACCCCCCGATGCTCATCCCCCACGGTCCACATGCAAGGTTGTCCACCAGTTTCCTTCCACAGCATCCACACCTAAAAATCGATACCGAGATCATGATGACAGTCTAATAAATGCTAATTAATTATTCTGCTTTAAATCCACAGTGTAAAAGTGATGAATGGAAAACCAAAAACGTGCGTAAGTTGTAAGATGATCCCTACTCATTAACGTTTCCTGATGAGGACTACACCAAAAACGGAAAATACAAACGGGGCAAATCACAGTATTCTAAGCCTGCACCTGTTTCCTCAGACCCTGCAGGTAAGTCACAGGAAAAAGGAGAGGGGTTTTCTACAGACTCCGGCTAGCTGGGCTTCAGGGACATTTTAGAACCTGGAAGCCACATTCAACAAAGCACCTCATCACATCATGCTCTAAGAAACGAACCCCTCAGCAACCCGCATTTGCTTCTTCTTTTCTTAAATGTTTACTTATTTTTGAGAGAGAGAGAGACAGAGACAGAGCGTGAGCAGAGGAGGAACACAGAGAGAGGGAGACACAGAATCTGAAGCAGGTTCCAGGTTCTGAGCTGTCAGCACAGAGCCCCACGCAGGGCTTGAACTCACGGATGATGAGATCATGACCCAAGCTGAAGTCAGAGATGCTCAACCAACTGAGCCACCTAGGCGCCCCAGCAACCCACATCTTCTTGTGCACAGTTTATTCGAAAGTGTGCTCCTCGTAAGGTTAAGTATCACGTGGTCAAGTGATAGCAATTCTGGGAAACTGAGGTGCGGCACAGAGTTTACCACTTAACCGCCCACAAGGCCAGTGCGCGTGTCCGTACGCACGGAGTGCACTAACAGCAAGCCACCCACGCGTGCAAACAAGACACAAGTATGTGTGGACACCTAACACACACAGCATATGCCACACGTGTGTGCATACACACCCGCTCATGCCGTGGAGACCGTTACTTCACGTGTGCCTTTGCTCACACCTGGCCAAGTCTGGCTTCAGTGGGCGGGCCGGGCCACAAGGGAGGGGCGGGTCTGTGCCAGGTGTGCTCAGCCCTCATTCCTCAGCCTATCAGCTGCAGCACTTACTCAAGAGGCTAACGTAAGAACAGCACGACATACAAAAGGACTTTTTTTCAATGTTTATTTTTGAGGGGGAGAGAGAGAGCACGCGTGAGCATGAGCAGGGGAGAGGCAGAGAGAGAGGGAGACACAGAATCCGAAGCAGCTCCAGGCTCTGAGCTGTCGGCACAGAGCCCCATGTGGGGCTGGAGTTCACAGACCACGAGATCATGACCCGAGCCAAAGTCAATGCTTAACCGACTGAGTCAGGTGCCCCCCAAAAAGCCCTTTTTAAAGAAACTGTTCTTGCCCTTTTTCAACACTGACTATGAGGTGAAAAAAGCTGATGAGCTAAATTCTTTGAAAATTATTTTTAAAAAAAGGCAGCAAGAAGCGCAGCCATCTTAGCTCCTAAGAGTATATTTGGCTGAGAAACTACCACCTTATCTTTCATGTCTGTGCACCTGGCATCGGGGCTCAGCTCCATGACCCTACCTCGAAGGTGTTCTTGGTCATGCCCGAGAGGCCGTAATAGGACGTGCCCGTGGCAATGGCGCACACGCAGAGCTCCCCGATTTCATCCGTTCTACACAGCTGAGGAATGCCGTCCGGCTTCACTGAACACATGATGGCTAGAGGCAAAACAGGACACACAGGTAATATTAGAGAGGGGAGGGAGGGAGGGAGAGGGAGACACAGAGAGGGACAGGGTGGGGAGGGACAGAGAGAGACAGGGAGGGAGGGAG